>NC_088233.1:30670187-30770187 GCF_036934945.1 Oncorhynchus masou masou
CCTCTCCACTACTGTCCCGTCGATGTGGATAGGGGGGTGCTCCCTCTGCTATTTCCTGAAGTCCACGATCATCTCCTTTGTTTTGTTGACGTTGAGTGTGAGGTTATTTTCCTGACACCACACTCAGAGGGCAGTCTCGTCATGGTTGGTAATCAAGCCTACCACTGTTGTGTCGTCCGCAAACTTGATGATTGAGTTGCATGGCCACGCAGTCGTGGGTGAACAGGGAGTACAGGAGAGGGCTCAGAACTCACCCTTGTGGGGCCCCAGTGTTGTGGATCAGTGGGGTGGAGATGTTGTTGCCTACCCTCACCACCTGGGGGCGGCCCGTCAGAAATTCCAGTATCCAGTTGCACAGGGCGCGGTCGAGTCCCAGGGTCTCGAGCTTGATGATGAGTTTGGAGGGTACTATGGTGTTAAATGCTGAGCTGTAGTTGATGAAAAGCATTCGCACATAGGTATTCCTCTTGTCCAGATGGGTTAGGGCAGTGTGCAGTGTGGTTGCGATTGCGTCGTCTGTGGACCTATTGGGGCGGTAAGTATCAACGGCGGCAAACTACCTGCCCTCTAGGACACCTACACCAACCGATGTCACAGGAAGGCCATAAAGATCATCAAGGACAACAACCACCCGAGCCACTGCCTGTTCACTCGGCTATCATCCAGAAGACGAGGTCAGTACAGGTGCATCAAAACTGGGCCCGAGAGACTGAAAAACAGCTTCTATCTCAAGGCCATCAGACTGTAAAACAACCACCACTAACATTGAGTGGCTGGTGCCAACATACTGACTCAACTCCATCCGCTTTAATATTGGAAAAATGTACAGTATGTAAAAAATGTATAACTAGCCACTTTAAACAATGCCACTTTTATATGTTTACATACCCTACATTACCCATCTCATATGTATGTACTGTACTCGATATCATCTACTGCATCTTGCCTATGCCGTTCTGTACCATCACTCATTTATATATCTTTATGTACATATTCTTCATCCCTTTACACTTGTGTGTATAAGGTAGTTGTTGTGAAATTGTTAGGTTAGATTACTCGTTGGTTATTACTGCATTGTCGGAACTAGAAGCACAAGCATTTTGCTACACTCGCATTAACATCTGCTAACCATGTGGATGTGACAAATAAAATTGGATTTGATTTGTCATACATCACCGTATCACACAGTCTACAGAGCCTGGATAGGCTATTACACACACACACACATACACACACACACACACACACACACACACACACACACACACACACACACACACACACACACACACACACACACACACACACACACACACGCACAACCTTCAGAGAGAATTATATCATTTCTTATTCTCCACCCCTTCTGACACAATCCTCTACACTCATCCTCCCATAGCTCCATGCTCTCCTCCCTCCAATCAACCTTCACCCCTTTCACCAATCACCTACAGTATATTTATCCTCCCTATCTCCATCCCTTCATCATCAAATCCTCTACTCTCCCCCTTCCTCATCACATTTACCATTCCTCCTCTCTATTCCAACCTCACCCATCACCCGTTCTTTACACTCTTTCATACTCATCAAATCCTCTGCTCTACCTCCTTCTCTCCTCCCTCCCCCTTTCTCCTGCGACTCGAACTCACCCTGTGTCTGCCCACGCAGTCATCCTCACTGGTAGCATCCCCTCATCTGTCCTCTTCAATCTCTGACCCACACACAAACAGAAATGCATGGACTGTTAAAATTCTAAATGCAGCCCAATGTTATTTTAGGTGGGTTTCTCTTCCTGGCAGAAATGGTTAAATATAGCTTATTTGATGCCTGTAACAGTTGAGTGATTGTTTTGTGTTCCATATTCCTCTTATCTTTTTTCCTGATGACAATGTCCTGCCACTGACGAGAAGGACAGCAAAACTCAAAATAAACTCTGTTGCTAACCTTGATTGCATGTTGTCTTGCAAATCTGAGAATGTTTTGTCTTTTCAGACCATATAAATCTTGTGAAATCAGGTTGCTGACATGCGCACAAACACACATTGTAGTGCACCTTTTTCAGTGTTCAGTCACTGTAATCCTTATGCAGAGTGGGATATTAGCATGCACTGCATTTGCAACTGCAGTTTTTATGCTTCAGTGCACAAATAACTAATTCATAATTTACATACACTCCTGCCCAATGCAGCAGAGGAGAATTGATCTCACACACATCCAGAACTCTGTCACACACACCACTACCTTCCACATTTACCCTGCACCTATGAGAACTGTAGACAGATGGACATACATACTGTGCATCCAGGGACGGACTAGCCATGCGGCAGTTCTGGCAAATGCCAGATGGGCTGGTCTATCTTTTTTTATTTGTGTTTTATTTGACTAGGAAAGTCAGTTAAGAACAAATTCTTATTTACAATGACGGCCTACCCCGGCCAAACCCGAACAATGCTGAGCCAATTGTGTGCCATCGTTATGGGACTCACAATCATGGACGGATGTGATTCAGCCTGGAATCAAACCATGGACTGTAGTGACGCCTCTTGCACTGAGCTGCAGTACCGTAGATCACTGCTCCACTCGTAAGCCTACTGAGCCTGTTGAAATTGAGGGTTTTGCACAAAACATAATTATTTGACTAGAAATGGGGTTCCTCGAGGTAAAACATGTGCCGCTGTGTCAATAATGCCCGGGACATTTTCGGTTCCCAATCCGTCACTACATGCATAATAGAAAGCAGTCGTCCCATACTGCAGCAGTTGGCATCAAATCCTGAGTTGAATGGGGACAGATTTAGCTTTGAGGACTTTCAATCTCTCCATCCTCACTAGTACACAATAGTGTAGTATTTATGTATGTGAAGGATGATGTTAAACTAGCTGCAGGGCTGGACCTGAAATGGAAGGAGATGAGGGGAGGAGCTGTAGGTGCTGGGCTGAAGGATCAGGGTATCGTGGGGAGGGTGTTCCAATGCAGTGGTCCATGACACTCAGCTCTCCTTGCTAGCAGCTATAATCCCATTGCTCTTCTTGGGAACTCTGAGGATTCCAGAAGAAGTAACGCTGGATAGTTTAATAGATATGGATATGTCCGGTAGTTGGATATGTCAGACTGGACTACATTAGGATAGAGATACGGAATATTGACACAAATGTAATGTTCAGTTTACAGCACTCTATCTAAACATTCTGATGATTCTATACAAAATAAAATTGAAAATTAGATTGAGATACTGTATATTCCCTTACAGTCCAGAGCTCAGACACTGTACCTGTCACGACTTCCACCGAAGTCGGTCCCTCTCCTCTTCCCATCTGCACTGTAAAAAAAATAATATTATTAACCTCTAGCGTCGAGCAATCCCGTATCCGGGAGCATAATCATAGCCTCAAGCTCATTAGCATAACGCAACGTTAACTATTCATGAAAATCGCAAATGAAATGAAATAAATATATTGGCTCACAAGCTTAGCCTTTTGTTAACAACACTGTCATCTCAGATTTTCAAAATATGCTTTTCAACCATAGCTACACAAGCATTTGTGTAAGAGTATTGATAGCTAGCATAGCATTAAGCCTAGCATTCAGCAGGCAACATTTTCACAAAAACAAGAAAAGCATTCAAATAAAATAATTTACCTTTGAAGAACTTCAGATGTTTTCAATGAGGAGACTCTCTGTTAGATAGCAAATGTTCAGTTTTTCCAAAAAGATCGCTCCGTTTTGTTCATCCCGTTTGGCTATGAAAACCCCCGAATATTCAGTCATTACAACACCAAACGTTTTTCCAAATTAACCTCTTACATCTATGACGACATTTACCAGGTGTCCGCCCGGTGTCCTGCGCCGAAATTGGTGCGCAAAAGTCACCTGCCAGTATTTTTCCATGGGATACAGAGAGGAAAGCAAGCTTCCACGAACTGCATATCAATGAAGAGATATGTGAAAAAACACCTTGAGGATTGATTCCAAACAACGTTTGCCATGTTTCGGTCGATTATATGTAGTTAATCCGGAAAAAGTTTTACGTTGTAGGTGACTGAATTTTCGGTTCGTTTCGGTAGCCAGACGCAATGTAGAAAACGGAACGATTTCTCCTACACACAGACGCTTTCAGGAAAAACTGCGCATTTGGTATGTAACTGAGAGTCTCCTCATTGAAAACATCAGAAGCTCTTCAAAGGTAAATGATTTTATTTATTTGGTTATCTGGTTTTTGTGAAAATGTTGCGTGCTAAATGCTACTCAAAATGCTATGCTAGCTTTGCATACTCTTACACAAATTAGTCAATTTCTATGGTTCAAAAGCATATTTTGAAAATCTGAGATGACAGTGTTGTTAAGAAAAGGCTAAGCTTGAGAGCAGATGCATTATTTTCATTTTATTTGCGATTTTCAGAAATCGTTAACGTTGCGTTATGCTAATGAGCCTGAGGCTTTAGTCACAAACCCGGATCCGGGATGGGGAGTTTCAAGAAGTTAACTCCATAATATCGACAGAGACATGGCAAACGTTGTTTAGAATCAATCCTCAAGGTGTTTTTCACATATCTATTCGATGATAAATCATTCGTGGCAGTTGCCTTTCTCTTCTGAACCAAATGGAAAAGTGGACGCAGCTGGAGATTGCGCAATAATTTTGTCGGAGGACACCAAGCGGACACCTGGTAAATGTCGTCTCTTATGGTCAATCTTCCAATGATATGCCTACAAATACGTCACAATGCTGCAGCCACCTTGGGGAAATGACAGAAAGTGTAGGCTCATTCCTGGCACATTCACAGCCATATAAGGAGACATTGGAACACAGCGCATTCAAAATCTGGGGCATTTCCTGTATGAAGTTTCATCTTGGTTTCGCCTGTAGCATTACTTCTGTGGCACTCACAGACAATATCTTTGCAGTTTTGGAAACGTCAGAGTGTTTTCTTTCCAAAGCTGTCAATTATATGCATAGTCGAGCATCTTTTTGTGACAAAATATCTTGTTTAAAACGGGAACGTTTTTTATCCAAAAATTAAAAGAGCGCCCCCTATATCGAAGAAGTTAAGTAACTGGTTCCACAGCCTTTTAGTACTTTTACTTAACTTTTCAGTCCAAGTGTTAGGTAAACAACCTACCCAGACTTGAGAAAACTGGCAAAAATTCTGTCAACTTGTCTCATATGTTAATTCAACTATAAATTATTGTTTGGTCATCTTAACTTAAAAATGGCTGTGCAACTGGTCACAAATGCAGTGCTTTTAACATATACGTATACTTGCATATACTTGAAACCTCTTAGTTTATTGAATTCTGATCTTCCTACGCCAACATGTCTGTGTCATTTATCCGTTAATCTGACTATTCTCTCATCTTTGATTTGATTTACTTATTTAGGCAATTTAGAGAAATAGTCATCATAAATGTTGATGAAGATACAAGTGTTATACATGGAACTTTAGATACACGTCTCTTTAATGCAACCGCTGTGTCAGATTTCAAAAATGCTCTACGGAAAAAGCAAACCATGCAATAATCTGAGTACTGCGCTCAGAGCCCAAACAAGCCAAAAAGATATCTGCCATATTGTGCAGTCAACAGAAGTCAGAAATAACATTATAAATATTCACTTACCTTTGATGATCTTCATCAGAATGCACTCCCAGGAATCCCAGTTCCACAATAAATGTTTGTTTTGTTCGATAATGTCCATCATTTATGTCCAAATAGCTCCTTTTGTTAGCGCGTTTGGTAAAGAAATCCAAAGTCACGAAGCGCGTTCATTAGGAGCAGACGAAATGTCAAAAAGTTCTGTCACAGTCCGTAGAAACATGTCAAACGATGTAAAGAATCAATCTTTAGGATGTTTTTAACATAAATCTTCAATAATGTTCCAACCGGAGAATTCCTTTGTCTGTAGAAAAGCAATGGAACAGAGCTCGCTCACACTTGAATGAGCGTCACGAGCTCAAGGCATTCTGCCAGACCTCTGACTCATTCCCCTCTCATTCGCCCCCACTTCACAGTAGAAGCATCAAACAAGGTTCTAAAGACTGTTGACATCTAGTGGAAGCCTTTGGAAGAGCAACATGAATGAGAATGAGTTGAAAAATGACCAACTGCAGATTTCCCACTTCCTGGTTGGATTTTTTCTCAGGTTTTTGCCTGCCATATGAGTTCTGTTATACTCACAGACATCATTCAAACAGTTTAAGAAACTTCAGAGTGTTTTCTATCCAAATATACTAATGCATATATTAGCCACTGGGACTGAGTGGCAGACAGTTTACTCTGGGCACCTCTGGGCACCTTATTCATCCAAGCTACTCAATACTTCAACCAGCCATAAGAAGTGTTAATCGCCATGATCATAAAAATAGTTTTTATTGAATGTACTTTTTAACAGAGCTGAGATTTACCTTGAAGTGCAAAGTGTAACAATATAGGTTAAATCAGTTATAAACACAGACATGGTGGACTATCAGGAAGAATGGAATGCTGTGAACCAATAAATTGTGAAATCAAATCCCAGGTTGTTGAATAATAATTACTGGTAAATGAATATGCACAATATAATCATGTATGTCAAAGTGTGTCAAATATGCACTTTGAAAACAATTTCAAAGATTTTACTGAGATACAGTTCATATAAGGCAATCAGTCAATTGAAATAAGTTCATTAGGCTCTAATCTATGGATTTTACAAGACTGGAAATAAAGATATGCATCTGTTGGTCACAGATACCTTAACAAATGGTAGGGGCGTGGATCACCATTTGCCTCATGCAGCGCGACACATCTCTGTCGCATAGAGTTGATCAGGCTGTTGATTGTGGCCTGTGGAATGTTGTCCCACTCCTCTTCAATGGTTGTGCAAAGTTCCTGGATATTGGCGGGATCTGGAACATGTTGCCGTACACGTCGAATCAAGAGCATCCCAAATATGCTCAATGGGTGACATGTCTGGTGTTTGGTGAGTATGCAGGCCATGGAAGAACTGGGACATTTTCAGCTTCCAGGAATTCTATACAGATCCTTAAGGCATGAGGCTGTGCATTATCGTGCTGAAACGTGAGGTAATGGCGGCACATTAATGGCATGACAATGGGCCTTAGGATCTTGTCACGGTATCTCTGTGCATTCAAATTGTCATTGATAAAATGCAGTTGTGTTTAGTGTCCTTAGCTTATGCCTGCCCATACCATAACCCCACCCTGCTCACAAACCGCTTGCCCACACAACGCCATACTGCGGTTGTCAGACCAGTTGAATGTACTGCCAAATTCTCTAAAATGACATTGGAAGAGGCTTATGGTAGAGAAATGAACATTAAATTCTCTGTCAACAGCTCTGGTGGACATTCCTCCAGTCAGCATGCTCATTGCAGACTCCCTCAAAACCTGAGACATTTGTGGCGTTGTGTTGTGTGACAGAACCTCACATTTTAAAGTGGCCTTTTATTGTCCCCAGCACAGGTTGCATCTGTGTAATGATCATGCTTTTAAATCAGCTTCTTCAAATGCCACACATGTCAGGTGGATGGATTATCTTGGAAAAGGAGAAATACTCACCAGCAGGAATGTAAACTAATTTGTTCACAAAATTTGAGAGAAATAATATTTCTGTGCGTATGGAACATTTCTGGGATCTTTTATTTCACCTCATGAAACATGGGACCAAAACTTTACATGTTGCATTTATATTTTTGTTCACTGTAGTTCCACAGCCTTTTGGGGGGGGTTAAGATCGCCAAATAATAATTTGTAGTTGATTGAACATATGAGACAATTTGATGTTCAATTGACTGAAAAATTTGAGAGAAAAAACTCAAGTTACTTAATAATATTTAGTTGAAATAACTTTGTGTGTTTTGTGCAGTCCCATTACACTGAATTATTCTTCAGTATAAGATGAAAATTGCCAGATTGATGCTTATTCCCTTCTCAGAGGAGCAATTACATGTCTCTAAGTGTATTGGTGACCCTCTATGCTCTGTCATTATTGCCACGTAGAACAACTAAACATAAAACACATCACATTTATGTGTGCGTCAGATGTGAGCAGCTGTCAGTTAATTGTGTGTGTGTGTGTGTGTGTGTGTGTGTGTGTGTGTGTGTGTGTGTGTGTGTGTGTGTGTGTGTGTGTGTGTGTGTGTGTGTGTGTGTGTGTGTGTGTGTGTGTGTGTGTGTGTGTGTGTGTGTGTGTGTGTGTGTGTGTGTGTGTGTGTGTGTGTGTGTGTGTGTGTGTGTGTGGCAAACACATAGTGTGAATTGGCTTGTCTTTGTGGGTGATTGTGATGTGGACCATATAATAATCATATAGTGTGTGTGTCAATTGTGTGTGTGTGTTTTTTTTTAGTTATTAAAATTCAGCTGTGTGATACATACTCTCCTAGAGGCGGTGATGCTAGGTCATTAGCTGTATGTGTGTATGTGAGTGTATGTCTATGTATGTTGCAACTAACACACACACACATACACACAGACACATACACATAATCATGCAGAAAGAATAAACATCTACGAAGAAAACTGGGTCAGAGGCAATTATCAACGTTGTCTCCACATCAGGGCCAAAAGGTTCACTGTAATGATGTCTGAGTTCAAGTACGTCTTGTTGTGTCTTCCTAAGGTATAAATATATTTTAGTCTTTGTTCTTCTAAAGGGCCGTCCTCTCCTCAGCAGCAGTTCAAATGCTGACCAGTAGAGTGTGCTGTTTAATGGGAATCACCTGGTCTTCCTCTGTATTCAGCTCAGGCTTCGTAATGAGCTGTGGTCCTGTGTCTCCAAGTGGATTGCCTGTTTGGCCTCAATAAACACAGCTTTTTATTAAATCTCTCTCCCCCAATACACACACACACACACACACACACACACACATACATACATACATACATACATACATACATACATACATACATACATACATACATACATACATACATACATACATACATACATACATACATACATACATACATACACATGCACACACACACATGCACACACACACACACACACACATACACACATGCATACACACATCTGTCATTATACTGTCTATATGACAGGGCAACTAACAGGGAGACCAGGTGCGTGTGTGTATGTCTACTGCATGTTTAATTGATGACCTCTGCCTGCGCCCCCTGCTGTGAATGTGCAGCATAGAGAAGAGGAGAGAGAGTTTATGCAGCATATGTTATAGTCTGTATGTTGAATAATAATCACAGGGTGTGTTAGTGACAGATTGACAGGCCTGTCTCCTGGAGAGACACTGGACTCAACCCCCACCCCCCACCCTCTCTACTAGCTCTGACCCCCTCCCCCTGTTCCTCCTGGCTCCTCCTTCCCCCAGTCTCTCCATTCGCTTCCTTTCTCCTCTCCCTGTTCGTCTCTGGGCTTTGGTCCTCAGTACAGCAGGGTAATGTTCGGACAATGGTTCCAGTACATCAGGGTAACGTTAGGACAACGGTTTCAGTACAGCAGGGTAATGTTAGGACAATGGTTTCAGGGCAGCAGGGTAACGTTAGGACAACGGTTTCAGTACAGCAGGGTAACGTTAGGACAACGGTTTCAGTACAGCAGGGTAACGTTAGGACAACAGTTTCAGTACAGCAGGGTAATGTTAGGACAATGGTTTCAGGGCAGCAGGGTAACGTTAGGACAACGGTTTCAGTACAGCAGGGTAACGTTAGGACAACGGTTTCAGTACAGCAAGGTAATGTTAGGACAACGGTTTCAGTACAGCAGGGTAACGTTAGGACAACGGTTTCAGTACAGCAGGGTAACGTTAGGACAACAGTTTCAGTACAGCAGGGTAATGTTAGGACAATGGTTTCAGTACAGCAGGGTAATGTTAGGACAACGGTTTCAGTACAGCAGGGTAACGTTAGGACAATGGTTTCAGTACAGCAGGGTAACGTTAGTGGTCTACCTGGGGTGGGAAGGGGTGTATCGGTCAGCAGGATTTGAGTTGGGTTACCACATGCATTCTTGAGAAAGAGATGGATAGTAGAGCTTCTACACCTGCATTGCTTGCTATTTGAGGTTTTAGGCTGGGTTTCTGTACAGCACTTTGTGACATCAGCTGATGTATAAATACATTTGATTGATTGATTGATTGATAGAGCTGATGGATAGTGGTGAGATGGAGCAATGATGTCGTGATTTTTTATTTAATTTTTTATTTATTTGACCTTTGTTTACCAGGTAAGCTAGATAAGAACAAGTTCTCATTTACAACTGCGACCTGGCCAAGATAAAGCAAAGCAGTGCGACACAAACAACAACACAGAGTTACACATGGAATGAACAAGCGAACAGTCAATAACACAATAGAAAAAAAGAAAGTCTATATACTGTGTGTGCAAATAGCGTGAGGAGGAAAGATAATAAATAGGCCATAGTATCGAAGTAATTGCAATTTTGCAAATTAACACTAGAGTGATATATGAGTTGATGGTGATGTGCAAGTAGAAATACTGGTGTGCAAAAGAGCAGAAAAGTTTTAAAAAACAATATGGGGATGAGGTAGGTAGATTGGGTGGGCGATTTACAGATGGCTATGTACAGCTGCAGTGATCGGTTAGCTGCTCAGATTGCTGATGTTTAAAGTTAGTGAGGGAAATATAAATCTCCAGCTTCAGATATTTTTGCAATTTGTTCCAGTAATTGGCAGCAGAGATCTGGAAGGAAAGGTGGCCAAAGTAGGTGTTGGCTTTGGGGATGACCAGTGACATATACATGCTGTAGCGCATGCTATGGGTGGGTGTTGTTATCATGACCGGTGAGCTGATATAATGCGGAGCTTTACCTAGCATAGACTTGCATAGATGCATAGCATAGCATAGATGACCTGGAGCCAGTGGGTCTGGCGGCGAATATGTAGCGAGGGCCAGCCGACTAGAGCATACAGGTCGCAATGGTGGGTGTTATAAGGGGCTTTGGTGACAAAACGTGACGATTCAGTTGTTGACTGAGGGGGAGCTGCATCCTCTCACATGGTAAATCAGGTGTGTCTCCTCACTGTGCCTTAGGGCTGGGAGGCTTGGGGTACAGGTGCACAAGCTTTATAGTTTGAATTGGGGGGTAGTATCTTTTGGGGAGGGTGTGTTGTTTTGTATGACAGATAGGTGTGTACAGGTGTGGGCACTGGGCAGTGTGGCCTGACAGAGTTTTGAAGGAGAAAATGAATGTCCAGTTTTTTCTATTCTATTCAGACAGTGATAGTATTAGGGGCTGCAGGGGTATTATGACAGCCAACAGATCCATGTCGGATCGATAAAGATTGAGGAATGACAGGGATATGATAGGAATACGGGACAGACAGTCTCTCTCCCTCCTGTGGTAACCCTGCTCTCCCATGTTCCCCTGGACCCCCTGGAGTTAGCATCATGTTTACTCCATTTCCCTCCACTTCCCTTCTAAATACAGATTAAATATGTAACATGTTCATACAATTTTTACCATTGAACACGTGTAAACACACACGACCCAAGTTTGGGTCGGGGGTGGCCTGTGTGTGTGTCTCGGGAGGGTGAGTGAATGTGATAGTGTGTGTGTCTCGGGAGGGTGAGTGAATGTGATAGTGTATGTGATAGTGTATGTGATAGTGTGTGTGATAGTGTGTGTGATAGTGTATGTGATAGTGTATGTGATAGTGTATGTGATAGTGTGTGTGATAGTGTATGTGATAGTGTGTGTCTCGGGAGGGTGATTGTATGTGATAGTGTATGTGATAGTGTATGTGATAGTGTGTGTGATAGTGTATGTGATAGTGTATGTGATAGTGTATGTGATAGTGTGTGTGATAGTGTATGTGATAGTGTATGTGATAGTGTGTGTGATAGTGTATGTGATAGTGTATATGATAGTGTATGTGATAGTGTATGTGATAGTGTATGTGATAGTGTATGTGATAGTGTGTGTGATAGTGTATGTGATAGTGTATATGATAGTGTATGTGATAGTGTATGTGATAGTGTATGTGATAGTGTATGTGATAGTATATGTGATAGTGTGTGTGATAGTGTATGTGATAGTGTATGTGATAGTGTATGTGATAGTGTATGTGATAGTGTATATGATAGTGTATATGATAGTGTATGTGATAGTGTATGTGATAGTGTATGTGATAGTGTATATGATAGTGTATATGATAGTGTATGTGATAGTGTATGTGATAGTGTATATGATAGTGTATATGATAGTGTATATGATAGTGTATATGATAGTGTATGTGTGATAGTGTATGTGATAGTGTATGTGATAGTGTATGTGATAGTGTATGTGATAGTGTGTGTGATAGTGTATGTGATAGTGTGTGTCTCGGGAGGGTGATTGTATGTGATAGTGTATGTGATAGTGTATGTGATAGTGTATGTGATAGTGTATGTGACAGTGTATGTGATAGTGTATGTGATAGTGTGTGTGATAGTGTATGTGATAGTGTGTGTGATAGTGTGTGTGATAGTGTATGTGATAGTGTATGTGATAGTGTGTGTGATAGTGTGTGTGATAGTTTATGTGATAGTGTATGTGATAGTGTATGTGATAGTGTATGTGATAGTGTATATGATAGTGTATGTGATAGTGTATGTTATAGTGTATGTGATAGTGTACGTGATAGTGTATATGATAGTGTATGTGATAGTGTATGTGATAGTGTATGTGATAGTGTATGTGATAGTGTATATGATAGTGTATGTGATAGTGTATGTGATAGTGTATGTGATAGTGTATGTGATAGTGTATGTGATAGTGTATGTGATAGTGTATGTGATAGTGTATGTAGTGATAGTGTATATGATAGTGTATGTGATAGTGTATGTGATAGTGTATATGATAGTGTATATGATAGTGTATGTGATAGTGTATGTGATAGTGTATATGATAGTGTATGTGATAGTGTATGTGATAGTGTATATGATAGTGTATGTGATAGTGTATGTGATAGTGTATGTGATAGTGTATATGATAGTGTATATGATAGTGTATGTGATAGTGTATGTGATAGTGTATATGATAGTGTATGTGATAGTGTATGTGATAGTGTATGTGATAGTGTATGTGATAGTGTATATGATAGTGTATATGATAGTGTATGTGATAGTGTATGTGATAGTGTATATGATAGTGTATGTGATAGTGTATATGATAGTGTATGTGATAGTGTATGTGATAGTGTATGTGATAGTGTATATGATAGTGTATATGATAGTGTATGTGATAGTGTATGTGATAGTGTATATGATAGTGTATATGATAGTGTATGTGATAGTGTATATGATAGTGTATGTGATAGTGTATGTGATAGTGTATATGATAGTGTATATGATAGTGTATGTGATAGTGTATGTGATAGTGTATGTGATAGTGTATATGATAGTGTATATGATAGTGTATGTGATAGTGTATGTGATAGTGTATATGATAGTGTATATGATAGTGTATGTTATAGTGTATATGATAGTGTATGTGATAGTGTATGTGATAGTGTATGTGATAGTGTATGTGATAGTGTATGTGATAGTGTATGTGATAGTGTGTGTGATAGTGTATGTGATAGTGTATGTGATAGTGTGTGTGTCCAGGCTATGGATTATGTATCTGTACTGAGTTCTGTATTTTCTTAGCCATAGGCAGAGTTCAAATGTGTATATTAGTGTTAGAAAATCAGGTAATGTACTTATTGTACCCTGAAGGTCTGTTTGTGTGGGCTAAGTTTACTGGGGCAGAAAATGCAGGAGCGTGACTCACTCTGGTACCTTTCTACCAGCCTCAGAAATATGCCTCCATCGCACTCACACAAGTGAGAGTTGTGCTTGCGTGTATGTAGGGCAGACAGAGACAAAGTCTGTTTATCGCTGACAGAGTTCGAGAAGGTGGCAAAGGTGTGTGTGTGTGTGTGTGTGTGTGTGTGTGTGTGTGTGTGTGTGTGTGTGTGTGTGTGTGTGTGTGTGTGTGTGTGTGTGTGTGTGTGTGTGTGTGTGTGTGTGCGTGCTTGTGCGTACACATGCGTGTTTGTGTTTGTGTATGCGTGTGCGTGTGCGTGTGTGCGCGCGTGCGTGTGTCGTACGCATGCGTGTTTGTGTTTGTATATGTGTGTGTGTGTGTGTGTGTGCGTGCTTGTGCGTACGCGTGCGTGTTTGTGTGTGCGTGTGTGTGTGTGTGTGTGTGTGTGTGTGTGTGTGTGTGTGTGTGTGTGTGTGTGTGTGTGTGTGTGTGTGTGCGTGTGTGCGTGTGTGTACGCATGCGTGTTTGTGTTTGTGTGTGCGTGTGTGACTTCACATAAAGGTGACCTCCACTGCAGTAGGGATGAGGTAGTGAGGGAGGGAGGAAACCTTACCCTCCTCTCCTCATATGACGAAGGACAATATCTGCACATTAGAGACTGTTTGCAAGGATTCTCCACACATCAAATCTTTACACACAAGCAGACACACAAAACCGCACATCAACACACACGTACAAGCACAAACACACATACTCACACACACAAACACACATACTCACGCACAGTTAATGCTGCTGTTCTATTATATACGACTTAATCAACTGTGTGACCAATATGCTACCCACTTTATGTTTGCAACACGGTCAGACTTGACATATTCATAATTTACACTGTATATCCAATTGTGTACCTATCAGTCTTGTTACTATAATTACTACCTTCCTCTGATTACTTGTTATATTTTATTTATTCTTTTATTATTATTTTGTACTGCTATGTTGAGTTAGATAGCAAGGCAAGCATTTCCAGCCAGGTCACCCGTAATACAAGTCAGTCATACAAGTCAGTATTTGATGTCCATCCATGTGTGAAGACGTCGGGAGATGACGTGGAAACTATGGGCAACAGTGAACGCTGTTACATTCAAGTAAGTTTCAGCATTGTGGACGGAGATGGCGATTGGGATTAAGCATCTGCCATGGGCTTTTGGCTGTCTAGATCCCTGCTGGTTGTTGTTGTTGTTTTTAATATTCCCTGCGATCTGCCGTGTCTGTAACTGCGAGGAGTAACAGTGTAACCTACGTTGCTACCATGACAAAGACCAAAGCAGATGGGAGTACCAATGAGGACAATGATGTCACTCTATTACAGGTGAAGGATCTTTTAAACAAACAAAAAGAGTTCTTCAAGCAGTTACAATAACAAAATAGCTTCAAGTGTTGTGTCCAAATACTGGTGGAGTCAACAAATAAAAGAATGGACGACCAGACCAGAGGTCCAGGATCAGGTGAACAGTTTGAAGTTCTCCTAGTGTCAGCTCGATGGGTTTAAACAGGAGAACGGCAAGATGACAGCAATCCCTAAGTCATTTAGAGAGGATATCAGTTCTGTATGTGAATCCATGATAACAATGAAGGAGAATCCAGATTAACTCAAGGGACAATCAAGGCTGAACAACAGGGTTGTGGACGGAGTTGCAGAATCACCACAAGACCTGGATGGAGTCTGAGGACAAAGTGAGGGAAATGCTCTCGGAAACACTGAAGACGGACCACAGGAAGATTGAGGTCAAGCGTGCCCACAGGACTGGAAAACCCACCACCGGCCCAGGTGACAGGCCCAGGCCGATAGTGGTCAAGTTCCTGAGGTTCAAGGACAAATTAGCTGTTGTGGAAAGAGCCAAGAACTTGATAAAAGCGTACATCTTCCTCAATAAGGACAATCCTGAAACGGTATGCCAGAAAAGGAAAGAACTGATCCCAGCCAGGAAAGCTGCCAGAGCACGTGGGGATATTGTTAACATCCACTATAACAGGCATTGTCCACTCTCCTACCAAACAGTCTGGAAGGGATGAGCAAGCCAAGCCTATGGGTTCGTAGCTTCAACCCCGCGGCACACACTCACCAACCGATTAATGGACTGCTGTATATATTTTTTTTGTCTGGCTTTGCTTGCTATTTTCCATATTGTGTCTATCTCTGATAAGCTACCCAGGAAAGAGCTGAAAATAGCCCATATTAATAAATGTAGCCTTAGAAATAAGGTTAATGAAATCAATAACTTACCATCAGATAACACACAGTACATATATTAGCCATTTCTGCGACTCAGTTAGATAATTAATTTCATAATACAGCAGTAGCAATACAAGGATATAAAATCTTTAGAAGAAACAGGAATGCTTATGGGGGAGGTGTTGCTTAATATATTCACAGTCATATCCCTGTAATGCTTAGAGAAGATCTTATGCCAAGTCTTATTTAATAAGTGTTGTGGTGTTGCACTGTGTCTGCAGTTCCTGGTTCTCCATCATTACTGGCAATTCCTCGTCTTCCTCTTCCACATTTCCATTTTCAACTCCCCATCCAACAATAAAGGTGATACAGTGCATTCATATCCATTCACTTTTTCCACATTTTGTTACGATACAGCCAATTTCTAAAATGTATTAAATATTTTTTTCCCTCATCAATCAACACACAGTACCCCATAACGACAAAGGAGAAACAGGTTTTTGGATTTTTTTTTGCGCATGTATAAAACATTTTAACCGGAAATACGACATTTGCATAATTATTCAGACCCTTTACTCAAGACTTTACCTTAGACAGCGATTACATCCTCGAGTCGTCTTGGGTTTGAAGGTACAAGTTTGGCACACCTGTATTTGGGGAGTTTCTCCCATTCTTCTCTGCAGATCCTCTCAAGCTCTGTCAGGTTGGATGGGGAGCGTCACTGCACAGCTATTTTCAGGTCTCTCCAGAGATGTTCGATTGTGTTAAAGTACAGGTTCTGGCTGGGCAACTCAAGGACATTCAGAAACTCCTGCGTTGTCCTGGCTGTGTGCTTAGGGTTGTTGTCCTGTTGGAAGGTGAACCAGTCTGAGGTCCTGAGCACTCTGGAGCAGGTACTTTGTACTTTGCTCGGTTCATCTTTCCCTCTATCCCGACTAGTCTTCCAGTCCCTGCCACTGAAAAACATCCCCACAGCATGATGCTGCCACCACCATGCTTCACCGTAGGGATGGTGCCAGGTTTTGTGCCTTTTACTGAGAAGTGGCTTCCGTCTGGCCACTCTACCACAAAGGTCTGATTGTTGGAGTGCTGCAGAGATAGTTGTCCTTCTGGAAGGTTCACACATCTCCACATAGGAACTCTGGAGCTCTGTCAGAGTGACCATTGAGTTCTTGGTCACATCCCAGACCAATGTCCCTCTCCCAAGGTTGCAAAGTTTGGCTGGGCGGCCAGCAATAGGAAGAGTCTATGTGGTTCCAAACTTATTCCATTTAAGAATGATGGAGGCCACTGTGTTTTTGGGGACCTTCAATGCTGCAGAAATGTTTTGTACCCATTCCCAGATCTGTGCATCGACACGATTCTGTCTCGGAGCTCTACAGACATTTCCTTGGACCTCATGGCTTGGTTTTTGCTCTGAAGGATGATCAGTGGAAACAGGATGCACCTGTGCTCAATTTCGATTCTCATAGCAAAGAGTCTGAATACTTATGTAAATAAGGTATTTCTATAAACCTGTTTTCACTTTGTCATTATTGATGTGTGTAGATTGATGAGGACATTTTTTTCTTTAATCAATTTTAGAATAAGGCTGTAACGTAACAAAATGCAGAAAAAGTGGTCTGAATACTTTCGGAATGCACTGTACACAGGTAGAAGTGCCCAACCATCAACTTTGGTCAGCATTGGTGGGAGAGGTGAGCTTTCAGAATGAAACATGCTCTCAATATCTTTCAATAGCTGATTCAAGAAAATACATACTACTAAAATCTGTGACAGCTGGTGTGTTGTGCACTGAAGTCCACAAGCGAAGGGAAAATGTCAGAGGTGGAGAGGGCATTGCTGCGATAAGGAATTATACAACGATGTGGCTGCTATAAAAGTGAACTGTGTTTGCGTGTGTTCGGGGTGTATTCATTTCGCCTATTCTTGTCAAGCACTGGTCGAAATATATTGTGTTTGTCTGCATTTATTTGGTCAGGCCAGGGTGTGACATGGGTTTATTGTGGTGTGTTTTGTCTTGGGGTTTTTGTTAGGTATGGGTTTGTGGCTTAGTGGGGGAATCTAGCAAAGTCTATGGCTGTCTGGAGTGGTTCTCAATCAGAGGCAGGTGTTTATCGTTGTCTCTGATTGGGAACCATATTTAGGCAGCCATATTCTTTGAGTGTTTGGTGGGTGATTCTATAAGGGTTTTCCTCTGGTGAAGGAGAAGCGGACCAAAATGCAGCGTGGGTGGTTGTTCCTGTCGCTGTTTATTGTCACCAGATAGGCTGTATAGGTTTTCACACATTTATTGTTTTGTTTAGTTATTTCATGTCGAGTTCATTTTATTAAAGAACATGAATAACCACCACGCTGCATTTTGGTCCGCTTCACCAGAGGAAAACCCTTACAATTCTGTTGACAAAGGTTTCTGCACAGAAGCAAACAGAAGAAAACAGGGATAAACATATCTGAATTTGTCCAATAAAAACTCTTGTTTGCAACTGTTGGACTGATGATTACACACTAGATCATCTAGATTAAGGCAAGATTGCGCAAGGCAGTATTGAATGTGTCAATGTCTGTCACCTTGTTCACAAAAATGTATCTCAACCTGTGCACCTATGTTGTAAACTTTTATTTTTAGGCTAGGTTGTAGCAACCTCATGATGGGTTTAGGGAAACTTTGAGTATCATATAGTAGCCTAAACCTATCAATGTTACATTGAGCTGTGTGAATGGAATATGAATGACAGTTATCCAATGTGCTGTAGAAAAAAATATCTTCCTCCCTCATATTAAACGGCATCGACCGGCACATATCTACACGCTCTCCTCCTCTCACCTTTTCCCTTCACTTATTGACTTCAGTGCACAACACATCAGCTGTCTGACCAGGCAAAAAAAAAATCATCCAAGCCAAACCTTCATATCATAACCGCTACACCCAGCCTACATCTTTGTCACCATATTAGCTAACATCAAGTCAACATAGCTACTAGAACTAACGTGTTAATAAAACCATTACATCATAAAATACAGTGTACAGTTTGCAATCAGTTTAGCAGTTACACCAGCGGGCCCCAGTGGCAATAAATTAATAAAACCAAAAGCTTACCTTGACTTGGAAGAGTTCCAGTGTTGGTTAGCCATAGCCAGCTAGGTCACATAGCATCCCTCACTGTTTGAGCTGCGTGTTTAAGTACAGAGTACTAAGTAAGTTAAAGTTAAATATATACATATAGAGCTCTCTCTCTAGCTTCTACTTCATTTTAAACGTTTTTTTGTCTTTCTCTTTTTTTACCCCTTTTTCTCCCCAATTTTGTGGTATCCAATTGGTAGTTATGGTCTTGTCTTGTCTTGTACAGACTCGGGAGAGGTGAAGGTCGAGATCCGTGAGTCCTCCGAAACACAACCCAGTGTCAAGCTGCTTCTTGACACAACGCCCGCTTAACCTGGAAGCCAGCCGCATCAATGTGTCAGAGGAAGCACCTGGCGACTGTGTCAGCGTACATTGCACCCGGCATGCCATAGGAGTCACTAGTGCATGATGGGACAAGAACATCCCTGCCAGCCAAACCCTACCGTAACCCAAATTGTGCACCGCCCCATGGGTCTCCCGGTCGTGGCCGACTGCGACAGAGCCTGGACTCGAACCAGGCTCTCTAGCGGCACAGCTAGCACTGCGGTGCAATGCCTTAGATCACTCAGGAGGCCTTCTTTCTCTCTCTTTGAGTCAACTACTCATCATATTGCATGCACTGCAGTGCAAGCTAGCTGTAGTATGCGTTCAGTACTAGATTCATCCTCTGATCCTTTCATTGGGTGGTCAACATGTCAGTTCGTGCTGCAAGAGCTTTGATAGGTTGGAGGACGTCCTCTGGAAGTTGTCATAATTAATGTGTAATTATGAAAAGGTGTAAAAATCACAAGCCTTCTAGGTTTTGTATGGAAGTTGTGGTAGCCAGAGGAGTACAGAAGGTAGCTGTCCTTCGGCTACACCCTTGTGGTAGCCTACAGACTGTCGTTGAGGCTACTTGTCATGCTGGCATAAATTATTCGAAGACAGGCGCAGGAAGACATAACAGTTTTTTTTATTATACTCCAAAATGTCAGCATGGACGAAGACGAAACGAACATATAACAAAACACAGGTTTGAAACCCAAACAAAAGAGAGAGGAGTACCTCGAATAAATAACACGCACACAATAATTAACACACGGGACGAGACCCATAATCACCTATGCAATCCACAACGAAAGCCAAAACACACAGCACAGGTACTCACACGCACCAACGGAAATAGTAACATTAATGGACAGCCCAATGGAAACCAAAGGTAACACTTATACAAGTACTGATCAGTGGGAATAGGGGACAGGTGTGCGTAAATGAAAGTTCGGAGGGGTCCGTGACACTACTGTAGACCTTCATATTAAAACAATGTGTTTTAATCAATTATTTGTTGAAGTTAATATATTTAGCATAGTTTGAACTTTTTTAATGTTTCACTATTTTATTTTTAGGAAATTCACTAGGGAGGTTTTTGCCTCCACTGATTAAGTCCCACTGAATCGGTGTGAGTTTGTCCCTATCAGGACAGCAGACTGTAACCCTACGGACCCAGTGTGTCTGATTATCAGTAAGAGGCCTGAGACACTAACAGGTGCTTAAGAGGCTTTAGACTGAAAACAGGAATAGATCAGGCCGTTCCCCTACGAAAAAAGATTGCAGTCAGAGTGCAGTTAAACTGCAGTATATCTGCAGTTATTGTTTTATTACTGCGTCCAAAATACCACAGTTGACTTCAGTTACTGCACTTTTACTGCAGTAGTTTTGCTGTGTAACTGCAGTTAGAGTGCAGTATAACTGCAGTTCAACTGAAGTACACTGCAGTTATTTTGCAATTACTATGTCCAAAATACCACAGTTGACTGCAGTTACTGTACTTTTATTGCAGTTTCAAAAATGCAATCTTTTTTTGTAAGGGTTTGCTCTCATTTCCAAACACCGTACTACTCCATACTGTGTGAAGAGGTTGTTGAGGGGTGCTGATATTGATATTGACAACAACACTTCCCAGGTCTCTGTATTAGGGAAACTATGGGACACACACACACACACACACACACACACACACACACATACTACTCTCCAGATCTCAGTCAGTCAGACTCAGCAGAACAGAATAACTGGATCCCACCAAATCAGCCGTCCGGTACTGAGGTACTGACCGGTTTTGACCCGTCATCAACATGGCCTGATTCAGGCTTTGGGTTGCCTGCCAGAATTATGATCTGACCCAGAACATTTAGTCAGTCACTTTTGGTTAGTCTACCCACTGGATTACTGAGGCCACTGTGGCAGTAAGAGGAACACTGACTAAGAAACACTAGACTACCTCTCCTGAATGGGAGATGACTGGGAGAAGGTTACATCTTATAGACTTAAACTCTACGTGTCCACATAGACCCAGTGGACTGGACACTGGTAATCAGTGTTAGGGTTAAGACTGGATTACTGGTTCACTCTGGCAGCATTACCAACACTGACTCCTGAATGGGAGAAGAATGAGAGACAGAGATAGATTTAGTAAACTGGACACTGTGCTGCTACAACATGTTTCTGGTCAAGGTAAGAAGCAGAGACTATTATAGGTTCTGGTCTATCCAGTGTAGTTGTATTATATATTTCTAAATGTAGCAAATTTGCTAAGTTAGCATGATACTAACATTCCCTTCCTGATCTGAGACCTGACATACTGATGCCTCGGACAACGAAAGCCATGGTTCTGGTGCACGAGCTGGCTTGGTTGAAGTTAGTGTTTTGGTGAAAGTTGGTTAGAGGTTGGTATACGTGCCATCATAGAGATAGAACATGTCAGTTAAACACATGAAACCATGTTCTGTTAGCTTTAGCTAAACTTGAATTGATTTTTTTATTTTTTATTTCACCTTTATTTAACCAGGTAGGCAAGTTGAGAACAAGTTCTCATTTACAATTGTGACCTGGCCAAGATAAAGCAAAGCAGTTTGACACATACAACAACACAGAGTTACACATGGAGTAAACAAACATACAGTCAATAATACAGTAGAAAAATAAGTCTATATACGATGTGAGCAAATGAGGTGAGATAAGAGAGGTAAAGGCAAAAAAAAGGCCATGGTGGCAAAGTAAATACAATATAGCAAATAAAACACTGGAATGGTAGATTTGCAGTGGAAGAATATGCAAAGTAGAAATAAAAATAATGGGGTGCAAAGGAGCTAAATAAATAAATACAGTAGGGGAAGAGGTAGTTGTTTGGGCAAAATTATAGATGGGCTATGTACAGGTGCAGTAATCTGTGAGCTGCTCTGACAGCTGGTGCTTAAAACTAGTGAGGGAGATAAGTGTTTCCAGTTTCAGAGATTTTTGTAGTTTGTTCCAGTCATTGGCAGCAGAGAACTGGAAGGAGAGGCGGCCAAAGGAAGAATTGGTTTTGGGGGTGACCAGAGAGATATACCTGCTGGAGCGCGTGCTACAGGTGAGTGCTGCTATGGTGACCAGCGAGCTGAGATAAGGGGGGACTATACCAAGCAGGGTCTTGTAGATGACCTGGAGCCAGTGGGTTTGGCGACGAGTATGAAGTGAGGGTCAGCCAACGAGAGCGTACAGGTCGCAGTGATGGGTAGTATATGGGGCTTTGGTGACAAAACGGATGGCACTGTGATAGACTGCATCCAATTTATTGAGTAGGGTATTGGAGGCTATTTTGTAAATGACATCGCTCAAGTCGAGGATTGGCAGGATGGTCAGTTTTACAAGGACGTGTTTGGCAGCATGAGTGAAGGATGCTTTCTTGTGAAATATGAAGCCAATTCTAGATTTAACTTTGGATTGGAGATGTTTGATGTGAGTCTGGAAGGAGAATTTACAGTCTAACCAGACACCTAGGTATTTGTAGTTGTCCACATATTCTAAATCAGAACCATCCAGAGTAGTGATGCTGGACGGTCGGGCAGGTGCAGGCAGCGATCGGTTGAAGAGCATGCATTTAGTTTTGCTTATATTTAAGGGCAATTGGAGGCCACGGAAGGAAAATTGTATGGCATTGAAGCTCGTCTGGAGGGTTGTTAACACAGTGTCCAAAGAAGGGCCAGAAGTATACAGAATTGTGTCGTCTGCGTAGAGGTGGATCAGAGAATCACCAGCAGCAAGAGCAACATCATTGCTGTATACAGAGAAGAGAGTCGGCCCAAGAATTGAACCCTGTGTCACCCCCATAGAGACTGTCAGATGCCCGGACAACAGGCCCTCCGATTTGACACACTCTACTCTATCAGAGAAGTAGTTAGTGAACCAGGCAAGGTAATCATTTGAGAAACCAAGGCTATCGAGTCTGCGGATGATGATGTGGTGATTGACAGAGTCGAAAGCCTTGGCCAGGTCAATGATTATGGCTGCACAGTATTGTTTCTTATCGATAGCGATTAAGATATCGTTTAGGACCTTGGGCGTGGCTGAGGTGCACCCATGACCAGCTCTGAAACCAGATTGCATAGCGGGGAAGGTGCGGTGGGATTCGAAATGGTCGGTAATCTGTTTGTTGACTTGGCTTTTGAAGACCTTATAAAGGCAGGATATATAGGATAGATATAGGTCTGTAGCAGTTTGGGTCAAGAGTGTACCCCTTTGACGATGGGGATGACCGCAGCTGCTTTCCAATCTTTGGAAATCTCAGACGACACGAAAGAGAGGTTGAACAGGCTAGTATAGGGGTTGCAACAATTTTGGCAGATCATTTTAGAAAGAAAGGGTCCAGATTGTCTAGCCAGGCTGATTTGTAGGGGTCCAGATTTTGCAGCTCTTTCAGAACATCAGTTAACTGGATTTGGGAGAAGGAGAAATGGGGAAGGCTTGGGCGAGTTGCCCGGTGCCTACCCCGGTGCAGTTGCCCGGGGCTGGGGTAGCCAGGTGGAAAGCATGGCCAGCCGTAGAACAATGCTTATTGAAATTCTCAATTATAGTGGATTTATCGGTGGTGACAGAGCTTCCTATCCTCAGTGCATTGGGCAGCTGGGAGGAGGTGTTCTTATTCTCCATGGACTTTACAGTGTCCCAGAACCTTTTAGAGTTTGTGTTGCAGGAGGCAAATTTCTGCTTGAAAAAAACTAGCCTTGGCTTTTCAAACTGCCTGTATATATTGGTTTCTGACTTCCCTGAAAAGTTCGATGCGAATGCAGAATGCCATAGGATGTTTTTGTGTTGGTTAAGGACAGTCAGGTCTGGAGAGAACCAAGGGATAAATCTGTTCCTGGTTCTAAATTTCTTGAATGGGGCATGCTTATTTAAGATGGTGAGGAAGGCATTTTGTTAAATAACCAGGCATCCTCTACTGACGGGATGAGGTCAATATCATTCCAGGATACCCGGGCCAGGTCGATTAGAATTTCCTGCTCGCTGAAGTGTTTCAGGGAGCGTTTGACAGTGATGAGTGGAGGTCGCTTGACCGCTGACCTATTACAGATGCAGGCAATGAGGCAGTGATCGCTGAGATCTTGGTTGAAGACAGCAGAGGTGTATTTAGAGGGCAAGTTGGTTAGGATGACATCTATGAGGGTGCCCGTGTTTACGGCTTTGGGGTGGTACCTGGTAGGTTCATTGATAATTTGTGTGAGATTGAGGGCATCAAGCTTGGATTGTAGGATGGCTGGGGTGTTAAGTATGTTCCAGTTTAGGTCACCTAGCAGCACGAGCTCTGAAGATAGATGGGGGGCAATCAGTTCACATATGGTGTCCAGAGCACAGCTGGGGGCAGAGGGTGGTCTATAGCAGGTGGCAACGGTGAGAGACTTGTTTTTAGAGAGTTGGATTTTTAAAAGTAGAATTTCAAATTGTTTGGGTACAGACCTGGATAGTAGGACAGAACTCTGTATGCTAACTGAGCAGTAGATTGCAACACCGCCCCCTTTGGCCATTCTATCTTGTCTGAAAATGTTGAGGTTAGGGATGGAGATTTCAGAGTTTTTGGTGGTCTTCCTAAGCCAGGATTCAGACACGGCTAGGTTGGCAGAGTATGCTAAAGCAGTGACTAAAACAAACTTAGGGAGGAGGCTTCTAATGTTAACATGCATGAAACCAAGGCTATTACGGTTACAGAAGTCATCAAAAGAGAGCACCTGGGGAATAGGAGTGGAGCTAGGCACTGCAGGGCCTGGATTCACCTCTACATCACCAGAGGAACAGAGGAGGAGTAGGATAAGGGTACGGCTAAAAGCTATGAGAATTGGTCGTCTAGGACATCCGGAACAGAGAGTAAAAGGAGCTTTCTGGGGGCGATAAAATAGCTTCAATGTATAATGTACAGACAAAGGTATGGTAGGATGTTAATACAGTGGAGATAAACCTTGGCATTGAGTGATGATGAGAGAGATATTGTCTCTAGAAACATCATTGAAACCAGGAGATATCATCGCATGGGTGGGTGGTGGAACTAATAGGTTGGATAAGGTATAATGAGCAGGCCTCAAGGCTCTACAGTGAAATAAGCCAATAAACACTAAACAGAACAACAATGGACAAGGCATATTGACATTAAGGAGAGGCATGCTTAGCCGATTGATCATAAGTGTTGTGTGAGTAGTGAGGTTGGTTGGGGTCACGGCGATTCAGACAGCTAGCCGGGCCATCGGTAGCAAGCTGGCAGTCTGTTTTTAGCCACCTCGTGCGTAGATTAGTGGGGTTCCTTGTGGTAGAGGGGTCAAATCCAATTGGCAAAATATATTTAGTTACAGTGACCCAAGAAAAAAAAACGGGTCCGGATAGGTGATTGTATCCCAGGAGTGGCTGATGGAACTCTACAGCTGGCTAGCTCCGGAATAATTGACGTTTGCTCCGGAACCGACGTAAGCAACAAACAAAAAAAGTCACTCGGATAGCAACTCGCTAAGAGATCCAGGTGTAAACTCTTGAATTGATCTGCTGTGTGAAGATGCATAAACCATTAATTCAGTCTTTAGTGTCTGTGTGTTCTGCTGATGTGAACACCTCTTCATATTTGGTTTATGTCTGGAGCGTGTGTATGTTCTTCCACATTTGAGTGTGAATATCTGAGTATATACTGTGTGTGCTGGAGGTGTGCGTAAGGGATGCTAGGTGATGCTTACATGTGTAATCTGTAGAGCATGTCTGTGCTCTTTCTCTCTACTGTCACTCACACTCAGCGGATTCCACACAGACCTGAATTAAGCCATGAACTTTACATCTGTCTCCCTAGGTGGTCTAAAGAGTGTGTGTGTGTCCGTATTTGTGTGTATGGTATGTGTGGACGCAAGTATGTGTGTGTGTCACCCCAGGTCATGTTGTTGTGTGTTCTATAGGGGGCTAAACTCTTCTCCAATCTGCCTGGCTTACCTACCAGCTGATAAACCACTCAATGCTACAACTCTCCACATGCAGGCCAACTTACTACATGTGTAACGAGAGATTTTATGCCCAACTCCCCCATGTTAAGGAATATGGGTAATGGTAGTGTCATGTAGATGAGTATAACTGGGCTAGTAATGGTGTGCCGTGATAAATGAGGAGAAGGAGGTACAGTATAGGAGTTGTAGAGGGAGAGATGAATGAGGAGAAGGAGGTAGAGGAGTGGTAGAGGGAGAGATGAAAGAGGAGAAGGAGGTAGAGGAGTGGTAGAGGGAGAGATGAATGAGGAGAAGGAGGTAGAGGAGTGGTAGAGGTAGAGATGAAAGAGGAGAAGGAGGTGCAGTATAGGAGTGGTAGAAGGAGAGATGAATGAGGAGAAGGAGGTAAAGGAGTGGTAGAAGGAGAGATGAATGAGGAGAAGGAGGTACAGTATAGGAGTGGCAGAGGGAGAGATGAATGAGGAGAAGGAGGTAGAGGAGTGGTAGAGGGAGAGATGAATGAAGGAGAAGGAGGTACAGTATAGGAGTGGTAGAGGGAGAGATGAATGAAGGAGAAGGAGGTAGAGGAGTGGTAGAGGGAGAGATGAATGAGAAGAAGGAGGTAGAGGAGTGGTAGAGGGAGTGTGTGTGTGTGTGTGTGTGTGTGTGTGTGTGTGTGTGTGTGTGTGTGTGTGTGTGTGTGTGTGTGTGTGTGTGTGTGTGTGTGTGTGTGTGTGTGTGTGTGTGTGTGTGTGTGTGTGTGTGTGTGTGTCCATCCACACGTGCTGCTGCTGACAGAGTGTTTCACACCCCAGTGCTCCTGACCCCAAACTGATGCCTCACTGACCTCTGACATCACACAGGGAGAGGGGTCAGGGTTCACTATCAATCAGTCTCTATGGCCCCGGAGGAGCCGTAGAGAAGTAGAGGAGGAGAGAGTGATCTTGGAAAGTAAAATCAAGTAACTGATCTTTTGCCAGACATGCTGTATTGTTGAAGTGTCTGAGCAGAGTAGACTGTGGTTGCGGTCAGAGTTATAAACCACTTCTAGAACCCTTAATGACCGTGCTCTTAATGATGTGACCACACACACAGATGTTATTTTCAGATCTCAATGCCATGTTTCCTAACACTTTTATGTGTTTGAAATTGACTAGTGATGTTTTACAGACACTGTAATCATCTAGCTGTTGTGTAATAGCAGATTTTTTTATTTATTTTTATTTCACCTTTATTTAACCAGGTAGGCTAGTTGAGAACAAGTTCTCATTTGCAACTGCGACCTGGCCAAGATAAAGCTTAGCAGTGTGAACAGACAACACAGAGTTACACATGGAGTAAACAATTAACAAGTCAATAACACAGTACAAAAAAGGGGAGTCTATATACATTGTGTGCAAAAGGCATGAGGAGGTAGGCGAATAATTACAATTTTGCAGATTAGCACTGGAGTGATAAATGATCAGATGGTCATGTACAGGTAGAGATATTGGTGTGCAAAAGAGCAGAAAAGTAAATAAATAAAAACAGTATGGGGATGAGGTAGGTGAAAATGGGTGGGCTATTTACCAATAGACTATGTACAGCTGCAGCGATCTGTTAGCTGCTCAGATAGCACATGTTTGAAGTTGGTGAGGGAGATAAAAGTCTCCAACTTCAGGGATTTTTGCAATTCGTTCCAGTCACAGGCAGCAGAGTACTGGAACGAAAGGCGGCCATATGAGGTGTTGGCTTTAGGGATGATCAGTGAGATACACCTGCTGGAGCGCGTGCTACGGATGGGTGTTGCCATCGTGACCAGTGAACTGAGATAAGGCGGAGCTTTACCTAGCATGGACTTGTAGATGACCTGGAGCCAGTGGGTCTGACGACGAATATGTAGCGAGGGCCAGCCGACTAGAGCATACAAGTCGCAGTGGCGGGTGGTATAAGGTGCTTTAGTGACAAAGCGGATGGCACTGTGATAAACTGCATCCAGTTTGCTGAGTAGAGTGTTGGAGGCAATTTTGTAGATGACATCGCCGAAGTCGAGGATCGGTAGGATAGTCAGTTTTACTAGGGTAAGTTTGGCGGCGTGAGTGAAGGAGGCTTTGTTGCGGAATAGAAAGCCGACTCTTGATTTGATTTTCGATTGGAGATGTTTGATATGAGTCTGGAAGGAGAGTTTACAGTCTAGCCAGACACCTAGGTACTTATAGGCGTCCACATATTCAAGGTTGAAACCATCCAGGGTGGTGATGCTCGTCGGGCATGCGGGTGCAGGCAGCGATCGGTTGAAAAGCATGCATTTGGTTTTACTGACGTTTAAGAGCAGTTGGAGGCCACGGAAGGAGTGTTGTATGGCATTGAAGCTCGTTTGGAGGTTAGATAGCACAGTGTCCAAGGACGGGCCGGAAGTATATAGAATGGTGTCGTCTGCGTAGAGGTGGATCAGGGAATCGCCCGCAGCAAGAGCAACATCATTGATATATACAGAGAAAAGAGTCGGCCCGAGAATTGAACCCTGTGGCACCCCCATAGAGACTGCCAGAGGACCGGACAGCATGCCCTCCGATTTGACACACTGAACTCTGTCTGCAAAGTAATTGGTGAACCAGGCAAGGCAGTCATCCGAAAAACTGAGGCTACTGAGTCTGCCGATAAGAATATGGTGACTGACAGAGTCGAAAGCTTGGCAAGGTCGATGAAGACGGCTGCACAGTACTGTCTTTTATCGATGGCGGTTATGATATCGTTTAGTACCTTGAGTGTGGCTGAGGTGCACCCGTGACCGGCTCGGAAACCAGATTGCACAGCGGAGAAGGTACGGTGGGATTCGAGATGGTCAGTGACCTGTTTGTTGACCTGGCTTTCGAAGACCTTAGATAGGCAGGGCAGGATGGATATAGGTCTGTAACAGTTTGGGTCCAGGGTGTCTCCCCTTTGAAGAGGGGATGACTGCGGCAGCTTCCAATCCTTGGGGATCTCAGACGATATGAAAGAGAGGTTGAACAGGCTGGTAATAGGGGTTGCGACAATGGCGGCGGATAGTTTCAGAAATAGAGGGTCCAGATTGTCAAGCCCAGCTGATTTGTACGGGTCCAGGTTTTGCAGCTCTTTCAGAACATCTGCTATCTGGATTTGGGTAAAGGAGAACCTGGAAGGGCTTGGGCGAGAAGCTGCGGTGGGGGCGGAGCTGTTGGCTGAGGTTGGAGTAGCCAGGCGGAAGGCATGGCCAGCCGTTGAGAAATGCTTGTTGAAGTTTTCGATAATCATGCATTTATCGGTTGTGACCGTGTTACCTAGCCTCAGTGCAGTGGGCAGCTGGGAGGAGGTGCTCTTGTTCTCCATGGACTTCACAGTGTCCCAGAACTTTTTGGAGTTGGAGCTACAGGATGCAAACTTCTGCCTGAAGAAGCTGGCCTTAGCTTTCCTGACTGACTGCGTGTATTGGTTCCTGACTTCCCTGAACAGTTGCATATCGCGGGGACTATTCGATGCTATTGCAGTCCGCCACAGGATGTTTTTGTGCTGGTCGAAGGCAGTCAGGTCTGGAGTGAACCAAGGGCTGTATCTGCTCTTGGTTCTGCATTTTTTTGAACGGAGCATGCTTATCTAAAATGGTGAGGAAGTTACTTTTAAAGAATGACCAGGCATCCTCAACTGACGGGATGAGGTCAATGTCCTTCCAGGATACCCGGGCCAGGTCGATTAGGAAGGCCTGCTCACAGAAGTGTTTTAGGGAGCGTTTGACAGTGATGAGGGGTGGTCTTTTGACTGCGGCTCTGTAGCGGATACAGGCAATGAGGCAGTGATCGCTGAGATCCTGGTTGAAGACAGCGGAGGTGTATTTGGAGGGCCAGTTGGTCAGGATGACGTCTATGAGGGTGCCCTTGTTTACAGAGTTAGGGTTGTACCTGGTGGGTTCCTTGATGATTTGTGTGAGGTTGAGGGCATCTAGCTTAGATTGTAGGACTGCCGGGGTGTTAAGCATATCCCAGTTTAGGTCACCTAAAAGAACAAACTCTGAAACTAGATGGGGGGCGATCAATTCACAAATGGTGTCCAGGGCACAGCTGGGAGCTGAGGGGGGTCGGTAGCAGGCGGCAACAGTGAGAGACTTATTTCTGGAGAGAGTAATTTTCAATATTAGTAGTTCGAACTGTTTGGGTATGGATCTGGAAAGTATGACATTACTTTGCAGGCTATCTCTGCAGTAGACTGCAACTCCTACCCCTTTGGCAGTTCGATCTTGACGGAAGATGTTATAGTTGGGTATGGAAATCTCTGAATTTTTGGTGGCCTTCCTGAGCCAGGACTCAGACACTTCAAGGACATCAGGGTTAGCAGTATGTGCTAAAGCAGTGAGTAAAACAAACTTAGGAAGGAGGCTTCTGATGTTGACATGCATGAAACCAAGGCTTTTTCGATCACAGAAGTCAACAAATGAGGGTGCCTGGGGACATGCAGGGCCTGGGTTTACCTCCACATCACCCGCGGAACAGAGAAGGAGTAGTATGAGGGTGCGGCTAAAGGCTATCAAAACTGGTCGCCTAGAGCATTGGGGACAGAGAATAAGAGGAGCAGGTTTCTGGGCATGGTAGAATATATTCAGGGCATAATGCGCAGACAGGGGTATGGTGTGGTGCGGGTACAGCGGAGGTAAGCCCAGGCACTGGGTGATGATGAGAGAGGTTGTATCTCTGGACATGCTAGTTGTAATGGGTGAGGTCACCGCATGTGTGGGAGGTGGGACAAAGGAGGTATCAGGGGTATGATGAGTGGAACTAGGCGCTCCATTGTGAACTAAAACAATGATAACTAACCTGAACAACAGTATACAAGGCATATTGACATTTGAGAGAGACATACAGCGAGGCATACAGTAATCACAGGTGTTGAATTGGGAAAGCTAGCTAAAACAGTAGGTGAGACAACAACAGCTAATCAGCTAGCACAACAACAGCAGGTAAAATGGCGTTGACTAGGCAACGGGGCCGACAGATAAAACATAAACAAGCAGAATGAGGTACCGTGATTAATGGACAGTCCAGCATGCATCAGCTATGTAGCCAAGTGATCAGTGTCCAGGGGGCAGGGAAGCTGGATTAGTGAGTGTTATCCAGGTTAAAAAAACTAACAATGACTAAATAGCTTGTAGCTAGTTAGCTAGTTAGCTTCTGGAGGTTCTTGAGTGTGTTCTAAAAATTAAAAATAATAGCGATTCCGTATCACATTGGGTGAGGCAGGTTACCGGAAGGTATAAACAAATTAAAAATCGAAAAGAGATAAGAGAGTAAATATGGGTCCAGTGATATTGGGACTCGTATAATTTAGAGATTGGTAAATCCCCTTTCATCATGATGAGTGTTGTTTTAACACCTGCTTCAGTGGCTTGAGAAAGTATTCATCCCCTTGGCATTACTCAGATTTTGTTGTCTTACAACCTGGAATTAAAATAGATTTTTGGGTGGGTTTGTATCATTTAATTTACACAACATGCCTACCACTTGAAGACGCAAAATATTTTTTATTGTGAAACAAACAAGAAATAAGACAAAAAAAATTCGGAAAACTTGAGAGTGTTTCCCAGTCCCTGCCGATGAGAAACATCCCCACTCTAAGGTCCTGGGTGTCGTGAGGGTGTTTCCCAGTCCCTGCCGATGAAAAACATCCCACTTTAAGGTCCTGGGTGTCGTGAGGGTGTTTCCCAGTCCCTGCCGATGAGAAACATCCCCACTGTAAGGTCCTGGGTGTCGTGAGGGTGTTTCCCAGTCCCTGCCGATGAGAAACATCCCCACTGTAAGGTCCTGGGTGTCGTGAGGGTGTTTCCCAGTCCCTGCCGATGAGAAACATCCCCACTGTAAGGTCCTGGGTGTCGTGAGGGTGTTTCCCAGTCCCTGCCGATGAGAAACATCCCCACTGTAAGGTCCTGGGTGTCGTGAGTGTGTTTCCCAGTCCCTGCCGATGAGAAACATCACCACTGTAAGGTCCTGGGTGTCGTGAGGGTGTTTCCCAGTCCCTGCCAATGAGAAACATCCCCACTGTAAGGTCCTGGGTGTCGTGAGGATGTTTCCCAGTCCCTGCCGATGAGAAACATCCCCACTGTAAGGTCCTGGGTGTCGTGAGGGTGAAATCAGGCGCAGGAAAGCAGAGAGTTCAATAAAGTGCTCCTTTAATGCACACACTGTGAACCACGGCCACCCTACTTTCGGGTGCTCAAACAAAATGCCCCAGACACAGGGAACGAAAACAGTCTAGTACTAGATACACGAACACTTACGTTTGTAGCAAACACCAGGGTTACAATAATCAATCCCGCACAAAGAAACGGGCTGACTAATAAAGCCTCACTAATTATAACCAATTCAAAACAGGTGTAATCAATAAACACATAAAGGAGGGGGAGAAAAGAATCAGTGGCAGCTTGTAGGCCGGCGACGACGACCGCCGAGCACCACCCGAACGGGAAGTGGAGCCACCTTCGGTCGGAGTCGTGACACCCACAGCATGATGCTGCCACCACCATGCTTCACTGTGGATGGTGGGTGGTTTTCTCGGGCTAATGAGAGGTGTTGGGTTTGCGCCAGACATAGCGTTTTCCTTGATGGCCAAAAGCTCAATTTTAGCCTCATCTGACCAGAGTACCTTCTTCCATATGTTTGGGGAGTCTCCCACATGCCTTTTGGTGAACACCAAACATGTTTGCTTATTTTCTTCTTTAAACAATGGCTTTTTTCTGGCCACTTCCGTAAAGCCCAGCTCTATGGAATGTACGGCTTAAAGTGGTCCTATGGACAGATACTCCAATATCCGCTGTGGAGCTTTGCAGCTCGTTCAGGGTGTTCTTTGGTCTCTTTGTTGCCTCTGATTAATTCCCTCCTTGCCTGGTCTGTGAGTTTTGGTGGGCGGCCCCAACCCTGATCTGTTCTTCTCCACAACTTTGTCCCTGACCTGTTTGGAGCGCTCCTTGGTCTTCATGGTGCCACTTGCTTAGTGGTGTTGCAGACTCTGGGGACTTTCAGATCAGGTGTATATATACTGAGATCATGTGACAGATCATGTGACACTTAGATTGCTCACAGGTGCACTTTATTTAACTAATTCTGTGACTTCTGAAGGTAATTGGTTGCTCCAGATCTTATTTAGGTGTTCATATCAACGTGGTGAATACATTACGCACCACTTTCACATTTTTTTATTCTTTTGAATTTTTTGAAATAAGTTTTTTTTTTCACCAATTTGCACTATTTTGTTTATCTCCATTACATGAAATCCAAATAAATTATTTTTAAATTACAGGTTGTAATGCAGCAAAATAGGAAAAGTGCCAAGGGGGATGAATACTTTTGCAAGGCACTGTATTTGCGAATGAGCTTTTACAATATTTGCTGTTTGTCGTTGTCCAGCGTTCAAGCCACCTTTTCTTCCACTCCAGCCCTGTTCCATCCCCAGTGTGAACTCTGTTGGAGATGGGCCAGTGCCATGAGCACATGTCGTAATGTATTTATCCGTTCGGGACACTACCATCATTTTCATGTGGACATGCTGCTAAACAAGACAGACAGCATATCATTCTGCTCCGAGTGGTGTATAGGCCTGGTAAAACCTCAGGGTTATAAGCTCTGTCTCACTGTGACTCAGATAGAATCACGTCCTGCTGTTTATCACAACATCTCTGTCTGTCTCTCTGTTTACCCCACATACACCCACATCCCCCAATCTCTCCCTCTCTCTTCCCCCATCCCTCTGACTCACTCTGTCTCTCTGTTTACCCCACATCACCTATCTCTCTCCTCTCTCTTCCCCCATCCCTCTGACTCACTCTGTCTCTCTGTTTACCCCCCCCTACTCCCCTCTATCCCTCTCTCTCTCTCTGTTTACCCCACATCCCCCTCTCTCCCTCTCTTCCCCCATCCCTCTGACTCACTCTGTCTCTCTGTTTACCCCACATCCCCTACACCCACATCCCCCAATCTCTCCCTCTCTCTTCCCCCATCCCTCTGACTCACTCTGTCTCTCTGTTTACCCCACATCCCCCTATCTCTCTCTCTCTCTCTCTCTGTTTACCCCACATCCCCCTATCTCTCCCTCTCTCTTCCCCTTCCCTCTGACTCACTCTGTCTCTCTGTTTACCCCACATCCCCTATCTCTCCCCCCATCCCTCTGACTCACTCTGTCTCTCTGTTTACCCCACATCCCCCTATCTCTCCCTCTCTCTTCCCCCGTCCCTCTGACTCACTCTGTCTCTCTGTTTACCCCACATCCCCCTATCTCTCCCTCTCTCTTCCCCCATCCCTCTGACTCACTCTGTCTCTCTGTTTACCCCACATCCCCCAATCTCTCCCTCTCTCTTCCCCCGTCCCTCTGACTCACTCTCTCTCTGTTTACCCCACATCCCCCTATCTCTCCCTCTCTCTTCCCCCATCCCTCTGACTCACTCTGTCTCTCTGTTTACCCCATCATCCCCCTATCCCTCTCCACTCTCTCTTCCCCCTATCCCTCTGACTCACTCTGTCTCTCTGTTTACCCCACATCCCCTATCTCTCCCTCTCTCTTCCCCCGTCCCTCTGACTCACTCTGTCTCTCTGTTTACCCCACATCCCCCTATCTCTCCCTCTCTCTTCCCCCATCCCTCTGACTCACTCTGTCTCTCTGTTTACCCCACATCCCCCTATCTCTCCCTCTCTCTTCCCCATCCCTCTGACTCACTCTGTCCTCTGTTTACCCCCATCCCTATCTCTCCCTCTCTCTTCCCCCGTCCCTCTGACTCAATCTGTCTCTCTGTTTACCCCACATCCCCCTATCTCTCCCTCTCTCTTCCCCCGTCCCTCTGACTCACTCTGTCTCTCTGTTTACCCCACATCCCCCTATCTCTCCCTCTCTCTTCCCCCGTCCCTCTGACTCACTCTGTCTCTCTGTTTACCCCCACATCCCCCTATCTCTCCTCTCTCTTCCCCCGTCCCTCTGACTCACTCTGTCTCTCTGTTTACCCCACATCCCCCTATCTCTCCCTCTCTCTTCCCCCGTCCCTCACTCAATCTCTCTCTGTTTACCCCACATCCCCCTATCTCTCCCTCTCTCTCCCCCCCCTCCCTCTGACTCACTCTGTCTCTCTGTTTACCCCACATCCCCCTATCTCTCCCTCTCTCTTCCCCGTCCCTCTGACTCACTCTGTCTCTCTGTTTACCCCACATCCCCCTATCTCTCCCTCTCTCTTCCCCGTCCCTCTGACTCACTCTGTCTCTCTGTACCCCACATCCCCCTATCTCTCCCTCTCTCTTCCCCCATCCCTCTGACTCACCCCACATCCCCCTGTCTCCCTCTCTCTTCACCCTTCCTTCTGTTCTGTCTCTCTTTTACCCCACATCCCCCTATCTCTCCCTCTCTCTTCCCCGTCCCTCTGACTCACTCTGTCTCTCTGTTTACCCCACATCCCCCTATCTCTGTCTCTCTCACTCTGTCTCTCTGTTTACCCCCCATCCCCCTATCTCTCCCTCTCTCTTCCCCCGTCCCTCTGACTCACTCTGTCTCTCTGTTTACCCCACATCCCCCCAATCTCTCCCTCTCTCTTCCCCCATCCCTCTGACTCACTCTGTCTCTCTGTTTACCCCACATCCCCCTATCTCTCCCTCTCTCCCTCTGACTCACTCTGTCTCTCTGTTTACCCCACATCCCCCTATCTCTCCCTCTCTCTTCCCCCTTCCCTCTGACTCACTCTGTCTCTCTGTTTACCCCACATCCCCCTACTCTCCCTCTCTCTTCCCCTTCCCTCTGACTCACTCTGTCTCTCTGTTTACCCCACATCCCCCTATCTCTCCCTCTCTCTTCCCCCATCTGACTCACTCTGTCTCTCTGTTTACCCCACATCCCCCTATCTCTCCCTCTCTCTTCCCCCTTCCCTCTGACTCAATCTGTCTCTCTGTTTACCCCACATCCCCCTATCTCTCCCTCTCTTCCCCCGTCCCTCTGACTCACTCTGTCTCTCTGTTTACCCCACATCCCCCTATCTCTCCCTCTCTCTCCCCCCGTCCCTCTGACTCACTCTGTCTCTCTGTTTACCCCACATCCCCCTATCTCTCCCTCTCTCTACCCCCGTCCCTCTGACTCACTCTGTCTCTCTGTTTACCCCACATCCCCCTATCCCTCTGACTCCCTCTCTCCCCACATTCCCCCATCCCTCTGACTCACTCTGTCTCTCTGTTTACCCCACATCCCCCTATCTCTCCCTCTCTCTTCACCCTTCCTTCTGACTCAATCTGTCTCTCTGTTTACCCCACATCCCCCTATCTCTCCCTCTCTCTTCCCCCGTCCCTCTGACTCACTCTGTCTCTCTGTTTACCCCACATCCCCCTATCTCTCCCTCTCTCTTCCCCCGTCCCTCTGACTCACTCTGTCTCTCTGTTTACCCCCCATCCCCCTCTCTCTCCCTCTCTCTTCCCCCGTCCCTCTGACTCACTCTGTCTCTCTGTTTACCCCACATCCCCCAATCTCTCCCTCTCTCTTCCCCCATCCCTCTGACTCACTCTGTCTCTCTGTTTACCCCACATCCCCCTATCTCTCCCTCTCTCTTCCCCCATCCCTCTGACTCACTCTGTCTCTCTGTTTACCCCACATCCCCCTATCTCTCCCTCTCTCTTCCCCCTTCCCTCTGACTCAATCTGTCTCTCTGTTTACCCCACATCCCCCTATCTCTCCCTCTCTCTTCCCCGTCCCTCTGACTCACTCTGTCTCTCTGTTTACCCCACATCCCCCTATCTCTCCCTCTCTCTTCCCCCGTCCCTCTGACTCACTCTGTCTCTCTGTTTACCCCACATGCCCCTATCTCTCCCTCTCTCTTCCCCCATCCCTCTGACTCACTCTGACCCTCTGTTTACCCCACATCCCCCTATCTCTCCCTCTCTCTTCCCCCGTCCCTCTGACTCACTCTGTCTCTCTGTTTACCCCACATCCCCCTATCTCTCCCTCTCTCTTCCCCCATCCCTCTGACTCACTCTGTCCCTCTGTTTACCCCACATCCCCCCACATCCCCAATCTCTCCCTCTCTCTTCCCCCATCCCTCTGACTCACTCTGTCTCTCTGTTTACCCCACATCCCCCTATCTCTCCCTCTCTCTTCCCCCATCCCTCTGACTCACTCTGTCTCTCTGTTTACCCCACATCCCCCTATCTCTCCCTCTCTCTTCCCCCGTCCCTCTGACTCACTCTGTCTCTCTGTTTACCCCACATCCCCCTATCTCTCCTCTCTCTTCCCCCATCCCTCTGACTCACTCTGTCTCTCTGTTTACCCCACATCCCCCTATCTCTCCCTCTCTCTTCCCCCATCCCTCTGACTCACTCTGTCTCTCTGTTTACCCCACATCCCCCTATCTCTCCCTCTCTCTTCCCCCTTCCCTCTGACTCAATCTGTCTCTCTGTTTACCCCACATCCCCTATCTCTCCCTCTCTCTTCCCCCGTCCCTCTGACTCACTCTGTCTCTCTGTTTACCCCACATCCCCCTATCTCTCCCTCTCTCTTCCCCGTCCCTCTGACTCACTCTGTCTCTCTGTTTACATCCTGTCCCTCTGACTCACTCTGTCTCTCCCCACATCCCCCTATCTCTCCCTCTCTCTTCCCCTTCCCTCTGACTCAATCTCCCCCTATCTCTCCCTCTCTCTTCCCCGTCCCTTGACCCTCACCCCACATCCCCCTCTCCCTCTCTTCCCCCGTCCCTCTGATCTCTCCCTCTCTCTTCCCCCTCTCCCCCCGTCCCTCTGACTCACTCTGTCTCTCTGTTTACCCCACATCCCCCCTATCTCTCCCTCTCTCTTCCCCCTTCCCTCTGACTCACTCTGTCTCTCTGTTTACCCCACATCCCCCTATCTCTCCCTCTCTCTTCCCCGTCCCTCTGACTCACTCTGTCTCTCTGTTTACCCCACATCCCCCTCTCTCTCCCTCCCTCTGACTCACTCTGTCTCTCTGTTTACCCCACCCCCCTATCTCTCCCTCTCTACCCCCCGTCCCTCTGACTCACTCTGTCTCTCTGTTTACCCCACATCCCCCTATCACTCCCTCTCTCTTCCCCATCCCTCTGACTCACTCTGTCTCTCTGTTTACCCCACATCCCCCTATCTCTCCCTCTCTCTTCACCCTTCCTTCTGACTCAATCTGTCTCTCTGTTTACCCCACATCCCCCTATCTCTCCCTCTCTCTTCCCCCGTCCCTCTGACTCACTCTGTCTCTCTGTTTACCCCACATCCCCCTATCTCTCCTCTCTCTTCCCCGTCCCTCTGACTCACTCTGTCTCTCTGTTTACCCCCATCCCCCTCTCTCTCCCTCTCTCTTCCCCGTCCCTCTGACTCACTCTGTCTCTCTGTTTTACCCCACATCCCCCAATCTATCTCTCCCTCTCTCTTCCCCCATCCCTCTGACTCACTCTGTCTCTCTGTTTACCCCACATCCCCCTCTCTCTCCCCCGTCTCTCTTCCCCCATCCCTCTGACTCACTCTGTCTCTCTGTTTACCCCACATCCCCCTATCTCTCCCTCTCTCTTCCCCCATCCCTCTGACTCAATCTGTCTCTCTGTTTACCCCACATCCCCTTCCCTCTGACTCACTGTCTCTCTGTTTACCCCACATCCCCTATCTCTCCCTCTCTCTTCCCCCTTCCCTCTGACTCAATCTGTCTCTCTGTTTACCCCACATCCCCCTATCTCTCCCTCTCTCTTCCCCCATCCCTCTGACTCACTCTGTCTCTCTGTTTACCCCACATCCCCCTATCTCTCCCTCTCTCTTCCCCCGTCCCTCTGACTCACTCTGTCTCTCTGTTTACCCCACATCCCCCTATCTCTCCCTCTCTCTTCCCCCTTCCTTCTGACTCAATCTGTCTCTCTGTTTACCCCACATCCCCCTATCTCTCCCTCTCTCTTCCCCCATCCCTCTGACTCACTCTGTCTCTCTGTTTACCCCACATCCCCCTATCTCTCCCTCTCTCTTCCCCCATCCCTCTGACTCACTCTGTCTCTCTGTTTACCCCACATCCCCCTATCTCTCCCTCTCTCTTCCCCCATCCCTCTGACTCACTCTGTCTCTCTGTTTACCCCACATCCCCCTATCTCTCCCTCTCTCTTCCCCCGTCCCTCTGACTCACTCTGTCTCTCTGTTTACCCCACATCCCCCTATCTCTCCCTCTCTCTTCCCCCATCCCTCTGACTCACTCTGTCTCTCTGTTTACCCCACATCCCCCTATCTCTCCCTCTCTCTCCCCCCGTCCCTCTGACTCCTCTGTCTCTCTGTTTACCCCACATCCCCCTATCTCTCCCTCTCTCTACCCCCTGTCTCTGTCACTCTCTCTCTGTTTACCCCACATCCCCCTATCACTCCCTCTCTCTTCCCCCATCCCTCTGACTCACTCTGTCTCTCTGTTTACCCCACATCCCCCTATCTCTCCCTCTCTCTTCACCCTTCCTTCTGACTCAATCTGTCTCTCTGTTTTACCCCACATCCCCCTATCTCTCCCTCTCTTCCCCCGTCCCTCTGACTCACTCTGTCTCTCTGTTTACCCCACATCCCCCTATCTCTCCTTCTCTCTTCCCCGTCCCTCTGACTCACTCTGTCTTACCCCCATCCCCCTCTCTCTCCCTCTCCTCTCTCTTCCCCCTCTGTCCCTCCCCCAATGACTCACTCTGTCTCTCTGTTTACCCCACATCCCCCTATCTCTCCCTCTCTCTTCCCCCATCCCTCTGACTCACTCTGTCTCTCTGTTTACCCCACATCCCCCTATCTCTCCCTCTCTCTTCCCCCATCCCTCTGACTCACTCTGTCTCTGTGTTCTACCCCACATCCCCCTATCTCTCCCTCTCTCTTCCCCCGTCCCTCTGACTCACTCTGTCTCTCTGTTTACCCCACATCCCCTATCTCTCCCTCTCTCTTCCCCGTCCCTCTGACTCACTCTGTCCCTCTGTTTACCCCACCCCCTATCTCTCCCTCTCTCTTCCCCCGTCCCTCTGACTCACTCTGTCTCTCTGTTTACCCCACATCCCCCTATCTCTCCCTCTCTCTTCCCCCATCCCTCTCTGACCCCACATCCCCCTATCTCTCCCTCTCTCTTCCCCCATCCCTCTGACTCACTCTGTCTCTCTGTTTACCCCACATCCCCCTATCTCTCCCTCTCTTCCCCCATTCCTTCTGACTCAATCTGTCTCTCTGTTTACCCCACATCCCCCTATCTCTCCCTCTCTCTTCCCCCATCCCTCTGACTCAATCTGTCTCTGTTTACCCCACATCCCCTATCTCTCCCTCTCTCTTCCCCCATCCCTCTGACTCACTCTGTCTCTCTGTTTACCCCACATCCCCCTATCTCTCCCTCTCTCTTCCCCCATCCCTCTGACTCACTCTGTCTCTCTGTTTACCCCACATCCCCCTATCTCTCCCTCTCTCTTCCCCCATCCCTCTGACTCAATCTGTCTCTCTGTTTACCCCACATCCCCCTATCTCTCCCTCTCTCTTCCCCCATCCCTCTGACTCAATCTGTCTCTCTGTTTACCCCACATCCCCCTATCCCCCTCTCTCTTCCCCCATCCCTCTGACTCCCTGTCTCTCTGTTTACCCCACATCCCCCTCTGACTCACTCTGTCTCTCTGTTTACCCCACATCCCCCTATCTCTCCCTCTCTCTTCCCCCATCCCTCTGACTCACTCTGTCTCTCTGTTTACCCCACATCCCCCTATCTCTCCCTCTCTCTTCCCCCTTCCCTCTGACAAAATCTGTCTCTCTGTTTACCCCACATCCCCCTATCTCTCCCTCTCTCTTCCCCCGTCCCTCTGACTCACTCTGTCTCTCTGTTTACCCCACATCCCCCTATCTCTCCCTCTCTCTTCCCCGTCCCTCTGACTCACTCTGTCTCTCTGTTTACCCCACATCCCCTATCACTCACTCTGTCTCTCTGTTTACCCCACATCCCCCTCTCTCCCTCTCTCTTCCCCCATCCCTCTGACTCACTCTGTCTCTCTGTTTACCCCACATCCCCTATCTCTCCCTCTCTCTTCCCCTTCCCTCTGACTCAATCTGTCTCTCTGTTTACCCCACATCCCCCTATCTCTCCCTCTCTCTTCCCCCATCCCTCTGACTCACTCTGTCTCTCTGTTTACCCCACATCCCCCTATCTCTCCCTCTCTCTCCCCGTCCCTCTGACTCACTCTGTCTCTCTGTTTACCCCACATCCCCCTATCTCTCCCTCTCTCTCTTCCCCGTCCCTCTGACTCACTCTGTCTCTCTGTTTACCCCACATCCCCCTCTCCCTCTCTCTTCCCCCATCCCTCTGACTCCTCTGTCTCTCTTCCCCCATCCTCCCTCTCTCTTCCCCCCATCCCTCTGACTCACTCTGTCTCTCTGTTTACCCCACATCCCCCTCCCTCTCTCTTCATCTCTCCTCAATCTGTCTCTCCCCCATCCCTCTGACTCACTCTGTCTCTGTCTCTGTTTACCCCACATCCCCCTATCTCTCCCTCTCTCTTCCCCCATCCCTCTGACTCACTCTGTCTCTCTGTTTACCCCACATCCCCCTATCTCTCCCTCTCTCTTCCCCCATCCCTCTGACTCACTCTGTCTCTCTGTTTACCCCACATCCCCCATATCTCTCCCTCTCTTTCCCCCATCCCTCTGACTCACTCTGTCTCTCTGTTTACCCCACATCCCCCTATCTCTCCCTCTCTCTTCCCCCATCCCTCTGACTCCTCTGTCCTCTGTTTACCCCACATCCCACATCCCCCTCTCTCTCCCAATCTGTCTCTCTGTTTACCCCACATCTTCCCCCTCTCTTCCCCCTGACTCACTCTGTCTCTCTGTTTCCCCCTACTCTCCACCCTCTGATCCCCTCTCTGTTTACCCCACATCCCCCTCTCTCCTCTCTCTTCCCCCGTCCCTCTGACTCACTCTGTCTCTCTGTTTACCCCACATCCCCCTATCTCTCCCTCTCTCTTCCCCCCGTCCCTCTGACTCACTCTGTCTCTCTGTTTACCCCACATCCCCCTATCTCTCCCTCTCTCTTCCCCCGTCCCTCTGACTCACTCTGTCTCTCTGTTTACCCCACATCCCCCTATCTCTCCCTCTCTCCCTCCCCCCCCGTCCCTCTGACTCACTCTGTCTCTCTGTTTACCCCACATCCCCCTATCTCTCCCTCTCTCTTCCCCCATCCCTCTGACTCACTCTGTCTCTCTGTTTACCCCACATCCCCCTATCTCTCCCTCTCTCTTCCCCACTCCCTCTGACTCACTCTGTCTCTCTGTTTACCCCCCATCCCCCTATCTCTCCCTCTCTCTTCCCCCGTCCCTCTGACTCACTCTGTCTCTCTGTTTTTAGATCAGAGCTGGTTAAAGGCAGAGTGAGAATCGTGTACATGACATTCCAGTGGGCCCGCCCCCCCAAAAACAAAAACAACCCATGCTGACGTCTCTGATTTCCAATTTCCTCTCCTTCACCCCCTCCTTTTCTTCTCCTTCGGGCCTATTCCCTTTTAATCCTCTTTCCAACCCTGCCTCCCTCGCTTATCCTCTCCTCCACTGCTCGCACTCACTACCCCTCCTCTCTTCTACCCCTTTCCTCCATCTATCCCCATGTTACATAAGGCTCCAGTCAGACCCAGCACACACACACAGCACACACACACAGCACACACACCCACACAGAGACTCAGTAGTCTTTGTATTTGTTTGGTGTTTCTCTGTGAGCGGTGGTGTCCAGGCCTTAATGAGGAGCCACAAAGACCTATTGATAGAGACCCCGTGTGAAGGGATCTCACCCCAGCCAAGAGCACCCTGTATGGGCATCAACTGCTCCAGGCGCACACTCTGCACAAAGACCTCCAGTGTGGACCGAGACCCTGAAAGGGCACAGACAGAGAGGGAGGGAAATAGAGAGAGAGAGAGAGACTCATCATCATTTTGAGTGAGAAAGATATGAGAGACAAAAACAGGAAGGAGAGACAGAAAGAGAAAGAGAAGAAAAGGAGGCTGACCAAGAGAGAATCACATTTTAGCTGCCTCTGTGATTATCTTTGTCTCATACAGTCTCTTGCTCCTCTCCTTCTTATCTTCTTCCTCATCTTCCTCTCCGTCTGCTCTCTGCAGTTCGGAGTCCCACCTTCTGCCCTCTTTATGCCAGTCAGCCAGTCTGACCAGTGCTCAGTTCTCAGAGGATCTGTTCTCAGAGAGGAATACACAGCTATAGTTCCATGGAGAAATTCTGGTCTGGTGGTTGACAGTGACTCATATGGCTCATATGGAGACACATCTTCGTTGGAGACAGAGCTGATTTGCTTCTTAAGGACTTACTCTTTGGATACAGATACAATTGGTGTGACTGCTGAACATTAGCTCTGTGTGTTTTATGAAGGCATTCTGTGAATGACATACATGACATTCCACATTCCTTGAGATCATTTGTGTTTTCTCTGTGTGGTATGTGAACCTTCTGAATGCCACACGAATGATCGAAGGAAACGGAGTTGTGTATAAAAGTTATACCGGAGTGTTCTAAGCTGTACAGGACGGGTTCTAAAGGTTCTAGATCAGAAGAACAATGACACTGGTAGCACGACTGGAGGACCTAGAGGTCACTCTGGAACACATGCTCATGGATGTATTCGTAAGTAGACACACAAATGCTTTCTTTATCTCTCTTTTCTTCTCTTCCCTCTCTTTCCCTCTCTCTTCCCTCTCTTCCCTCTCTCTTCTCTCTCTTTTCCCTCTCTCTTTTCCCTCTCTCTTCCCTCTCTCTTCCCTCTCTCTTTCCTCCTATTCAATATTATAAGGCTCTCTTCCATTGAATGGTTTTAATAAAAAGCTTTTAAAGTCAAACGCCTTTCACTATCTACATTTCCTTCTCTCTCTTCAATATACCTCTCTCTTCCTATCCCTCTCTTTTTCTCTCTCTCTTTTACTCTCTCCATCTCTCTCCTCTGTGTAATTGTGGTTTGAGGCCAGAGGCCAGCATATGTTCATGTCCTGTCCAGATGTTTGACTAATCAGCAAATAGAAGAGTGGAGTCATTAAACTATAGCAGTATACACCAGTGGTATTGACTGTAGCATGCACTGAGTATGCCCCCCCCCCCACACACACACACACACACACACACACACCAGCGTGATGTAAATATGACTTTCCCCTGGCAGCTTTGATTGTTTCTATAATGAGTGGTTAAGATGCCGTTTCTTCTTAAAATCGTTTGCAGGCTGAGGCCTCTGCCACAATTGAATAATATCGCCTAGAATCCAGTTTCCTCACAAACTTTGATATAACCCATTGATAGCTGAGCTGAACAACATTGATCCCTGTACAACAATGAAGTCAGTACAACTTTGACGTAAGTGCAACATTGATGTGAGTACATCAACGCAACATTGATGTCAGTAGAACGTTTCACGATATGAAGTTTGAGATCAGCCAAATGTTGATGTAATTGGATAATGTGGATATGATTCTAGCTAGTACCGTGTGTGTGTGTTGTGTTTGAGGCTGGCAGTAATACAAGGATGGTAAGTATTGGGAGTGTTGGGACTATTATTCATGCACTACATGTGAGGTGGAAACTGACAGGCAGGAAGACAACATGTCCTTCCTCTACACTTCCTCACATCATCATCATCATTAGCAGCCTTATTTCTTTGTTGTAATTGCTCCAGGAAGCTACGATGCAGAGGTATAGCTACCGGTTTGTTCTTTATTATAAATATTCAAATTGCTCCGAGCGATCGGCATAAACACCCACAGAGTCGCTCACGCACACAGACACACTATGCACTTGCACGCACACACACGCAAGCAAATACATACTCAAACATACAAACGAGCACAAACCCCTGCATGCACTTGAAGAGAGGCCAGTTCTACTCCAACTAGTATAGGCAATGATGCGTACTGTGGGCTCTCCCTGTTTTGCATGTATAGGTGCGTGTGTTACTGCCTCTCTTTAGGGAATATACAGTATTGTCGTAAGTTGACACCATTAGAGTCCTGTGAAGTATCAGAGGACATTAAAGCAATGTACTTCATTACACTGTGTGTGTGTGTGTGTGTGTGTGTGTGTGTGTGTGTGTGTGTGTGTGTGTGTGTGTGTGTGTGTGTGTGTGTGTGTGTGTGTGTGTGCGTGTGTGCGTGCATGTGTGTGTCTGAGACTGAGACATTCTTAGCATTATGTTAGAGTGGGTATTAGAGCGTAACTGTATTCATAATTCCAGTACTCTATATGAATGATTCAGTAAGGCTAGCAGAGACCTACAGGAGTGACTGACTTATCTAACATAGAGAAACAGGGTCAGTTTCAGGTTGGTACACTTGTTTTATAGGAACAGAGTCTAGAACATAGAAGTATCATTGCAATATGCATTCCCCTACAAAGCAACATTCCATTATAGATGGACCAGCATACCGTTTGAAAATGGCAGATTATTATGCAAATACTATAATCTCAGAATCTCAATGCATTTCTCTATGTATGGTCAATTGTGTTTTACAGCATTATTTTGTGTGTCCACGTGGAGTCTGTGATGAACTTGCTGTCAGACCACAATACTATACTATACACTAAGAAAGGGATTGGTCATTCACATAGCAACGCACCATAGATAGCAACCTACATGACAATGTACTGTATATACTGTAGCAACAAGAACCTCTGGACACAGATGTTCCCTGATTACCATTCTAAAACCAATCATCTCCATTTATGATATGATGCTGTGATAACATGAAACCAACATACAACTTATTGGGTGTTGCTAGAGAATACAGATGTAAAACCAAGGGATAGGTGGCTTTTCTGTCTCTACAATGAGACCATACAGGATCTTGTCTTCTACAAATCAATCAAATGTATTTATAAAGCCCTTTTTTACATCAGCAGATGTCACAAAGTGCTACACAGAAACCCAACCTAAAACCCCAAAGAGCAAGAAATGCAGATGTAGCACAGTGGCTGACAGTCACATCAGGAGATGAAGTTGCAGGATTAAAAAGGCATTCAACCTTCCTGCAGTCTAATTGAGTTCCCTCCTCTCTCCTCTCCCTCCCACCTCCCACTATCCTATCTCACGATCTAGGAAACAAGAATACCTGTATTTGAACTTGGAAATGTGGGCTATAGGATATACTGTAATGCCTAGGTGTGTGTGTGTGTGTGTGTGTGTGTGTGTGTGTGTGTGTGTGTGTGTGTGTGTGTGTGTGTGTGTGTGTGTGTGTGTGTGTGTGTGTGTGTGTGTGTGTGTGTGTGTGTGTGTGTGTGTGTGTGTGTGTGTGTGTGTGTGTGTGTGTGTGTGTGTGTGTGTGTGTGTGTGTGGCCTGTTCTCGTCACCTTTCTGTGATAAATAGCAAAAATGCACATCCACAGAATAATGACAGGGGGAGCAGAGCAGTGGCCTCCTACTCCCCTGTGGTGAAGTCATTATGGAGGGTAAAGCCCTCGTGGAGGGATATGGTCCCCCCTCTCTCTCTCTCTCGCTCTCTCTCACACACACACACACACACACACATACACCACTGAGTTTGTGACCTACCTGAGAGGGTGTGAAATGAGCAAATTATCAGATAGGAAAAGACAAGAGTGGTTGTGAATGAACAGATAAGAGCACAACTCAGGAACACCATGAGCTGTGTGACAGTCAATAGAAATTGTTTAATCGAATGACATGCAGGCATAACAACAGACAATCTATGAGTTATAGTGTCTGAGTATTACAGCATTGTTTGACTGAGATAAATGTTAGTGTGTGTTTATATGTGGGCCTGGGTGCATACAGTGGGGCAAAAAAAGTATTTAGTCAGCCACCAATTGTGCAAGTTCTCCAACTTAAAAAGATGAGAGAGGCCTGTAATTTTCATCATAGGTACACTTCAACTATGACAGACAAAATGAGATTGTTGCAACCCCTATTACGAGCCTACTCTCTTTCGTATCGTCTGAGATCCCCAAAGATTGGAAAACTGCTGCGGTCATACCCCTCTTCAAAGGGGGAGACACTCTAGACCCAAACTGTTATAGACCTATATCCATCCTGCCCTGCATTTCTAAAAATCTTCTAAACCAAGTTATTAAACAGATCACCCACCATTTTTAATCCCACCGTACCTTCTCCCCTATGCAGTCTGGTTTCTGAGCTGGTCAAGGGTGCACCTCAGCCATGCTCAAGGTCCGAAACGATATCATAACCGCCAATGATAAAAGACAGTTCTGTGCAGCCATCTTCATCGACCTGTCCAAGGCTTTTGACTCTGTCAATCATCGCATTCTTATCGGCAGACTCAATAGCTTTGGCTTCTCAAATGACTACCTCTCCTGCTTCACCAAATACTTCTCAGATAAAGTTCAGTGTGTCAAATCTGAGGGCCTGTTGTCCGGACCTTTGGCAGTTTCTATGGGGGTGCCACAGGGTTCAATTCTCGGGCCGATTTTTTTCTCCTTATATATTAATGATGTTGCTCTTACTGCTGGTGAGTCTCTGATCCACCTCTACGCAGATGACACCATTCTGTATATATCTGGCCCTTCTTTGGACACTGTGCTAACAAACCTCCAAACAAGCTTCAATGTCATACAACACTCATTCTGTGGCCTTATGTCAAAATCAAATCAAATCAAATCAAATTCTATTTGTCACATACACATGGTTAGCAGATGTTAATGTGAATGTAGCGAAATGCTTGTGCTTCTAGTTCCGACAATGCAGTAATAACCAACAAGTAATCTAACTAACAATTCCAAATCTACTACCTTATAGACACAAGTGTAAGGGGATAAAGAATATGTACATAAGGATATATGAATGAGTGATGGAACAGAGCGGCACAGGCAAGATACAGTAGATGGTATCGAGTACAGTATATACATATGAGATGAGTATGTAAACAAAGTGGCATAGTTAAAGTGGCTAGTGATACATGTATTACATAAAGATGCAGTAGATGATATAGAGTACAGTATATACATATACAAATGAGATGCATAATGTAGGGTATGTAAACATTATATTAGGTAGCATTGTTTAAAGTGGCTAATGATATATTTTACATCATTTCCCATCAATTTCCATTATTAAAGTGGCTGGAGTTGAGTCAGTGTGTTGGCAGCAGCCACTCAATGTTAGTGGTGGCTGTTTAACAGTCTGATGGCCTTGAGATAGAAGCTGTTTTTCAGTCTCTCGGTCCCAGCTTTGATGCACCTATACTGACCTCGCCTTCTGGATGATAGCGGGGTGAACAGGCAGTGGCTCGGGTGGTTGTTGTCCTTGATGATCTTTATGGCCTTCCTGTGACATCGGGTGGTGTAGGTGTCCTGGAGGGCAGGTAGTTTGCCCCCGGTGATGCGCTGTGCAGACCTCACTTCCCTCTGGAGAGCCTTATGGTTGTGGGCGGAGCAGTTGCCGTACCAGGCGGTGATACAGCCCAACAGGATGCTCTTGATTGTGCATCTGTAGAAGTTTGTGAGTGCTTTTGGTGACAAGCCGAATTTCTTCAGCCTCCTGAGGTTGAAGAGGTGCTGCTGCGCCTTCTTCACGATGCTGTCTGAGTGGGTGGACCAATTCAGTTTGTCTGTGATGTGTACGCCAAGGAACTTAAAACTTACTACCCTCTCCACTACTGTTCCATCGATGTGGATAGGGCGGTGGTCCCTCTGCTGTTTCCTGAAGTCCACAATCATCTCCTTAGTTTTGTTGACGTTGAGTGTGAGGTTATTTTCCTGACACCACACTCCGAGGGCCCTCACCTCCTCCCTGTAGGCCGTCTCGTCGTTGTTGGTAATCAAGCCTATCACTGTTGTGTCGTCCGCAAAATTGATGATTGAGTAGGAGGCGTGCGTGGCCACGCAGTTGTGGGTGAACAGGGAGTACAGGAGAGGGCTCAGAACGCAACCTTGTGGGGCCCCAGTGTTGAGGATCAGCGGGGTGGAGATGTTGTTGCTTACCCTCACCACTTGGGGGCGGCCCGTCAGGAAGTCCAGTACCCAGTTGCACAGGGCGGGGTCAAGACCCAGGGTCTCGAGCTTGATGACGAGCTTGGAGGGCACTATGGTGTTAAATGCCAAGCTGTAGTCGATGAACAGCATTCTCACATAGGTATTCCTCTTGTCCAGATGGGTTAGGGCAGTGTGCAGTGTGGTTGAGATTGCATCGTCTGTGGACCTATTTGGGCGGTAAGCAAATTGGAGTGGGTCTAGGGTGTCAGGTAAGGTGGAGGTGATATGGTCCTTGACTCGTCTCTCAAAGCACTTCATGATGACGGAAGTGAGTGCCGTTTAGTGAGTGCTAAACGGTAGTCGTTTACCTCAGTTACCTTAGCTTTCTTGGGAACAGGAACAATGGTGGCCCTCTTGAAGCATGTGGGAACAACAGACTGGGATAGGGATTGATTGAATATGTCCGTAAACACACCAGCCAGCTAGTCTGCGCATGCTCTGAGGACGCAGCTGGGGATGCCGTCTGGGCCTGCAGCCTTGCGAGGGTTGACACGTTTAAATGTTTTCCTCACGTCGGCTGCAGTGAAGGAGAGTCCGCATGTTTTGGTTGCGGGCCATGTCAGTGGCACTGTATTGTCCTCAAAGTGGGCAAAAAATTAATTTAGTCTGCCTGGGAGCAAGACATCCTAATCCGTGACGGGGCTGGTTTTCTTTTATCCGTGATTGACTGTAGACCCTGCCACATACTTCTTGTGTCTGAGCCGTAAAATTGAGATTCTACTTTGTCTCAATACTGACGCTTAGCTTGTTTGATTGCCTTGCGGAGGGAATAGCTACACTGTTTGTATTCGGTCATGTTTCCGGTCACCTTGCCCTGATTAAAAGCAGTGGTTCGCGCTTTCAGTTTCACGCGAATGCTGCCATCAATCCACGGTTTCTGGTTTGGGAATGTTTTAATCGTTGCTATGGGAACGACATCTTCAACGCACGTTCTAATGAACTCGCTCACCGAATCAACGTATTTGTCAATCTTGTTGTTTGATGCAATACGAAACATATCCCAGTCCACGTGATGGAAGCAGTCTTGGAGTGTGGAATCAGATTGGTCGGACCAGCGTTGAACAGACCTCAGCGCGGGAGCTTCTTGTTTTAGTTTCTGTCTGTAGGCAGGGATCAACAAAATGGAGTCGTGGTCCGATTTTCCGAAAGGGGAGCGGGGCAGGGCCTTATATGCATCGCGGAAGTTAGAATAGCAATGATCCAAGGTTTTTCCAGCCCTGGTTGCGCAATCGATATGCTGATACAATTTAGGGAGTCCTGTTTTCAGATTAGCCTTGTTAAAATCCCCAGCTACAATGAATGCAGCCTCAGGATATATGGATTCCAGATTGCAAAGAGTCAAATAAAGTTTGTTCAGAGCCATCGATGTGTCTGCTTGGGGGGAAATATATACGGCTGTGATTATAATCGACGAGAATTCCCTTGGTCGATAATGCGGTCGACATTTGATTGTGAGGAATTCTAAATCAGGTGAACAGAAGGACTTGAGTTCCTGTATGTTGTTGTGGCCACACCACCTCTCGTTAACCATGAAGCATACGCCCCCGCCCCTCTTCTTACCAGAAAGATGTTTGTTTCTGTCGGCGCGATGCGTGGAGAAACCAGCTGGCTGCACCGACTCCGATAGCGTCTCTCCAGTGAGCCATGTTTCCGTGAAGCAAAGAACGTTACAGTCTCTGATGTCCTTCTGGAATGCTACCCTTGCTCGGATTTCATCAACCTTGTTGTCAAGAGACTGGACATTGGCGAGAAGAATGCTAGGGAGTGGTGCACGATGTGCCCGTCTCCGGAGTCTGACCAGAAGACCGCTTCGTTTCCCCCTTTTACGAAGTCGTTTTTTGGGGTCGCCGGCTGGGATCCATTCCGTTGTCCTGGGTGAAAGGCAGAACACAGGATCTGCTTCGCGAAAGTCATATTCTTGGTCGTACTGATGGTGAGTTGACGCTGCTCTTATATTCAGTAGTTCTTCTCAACTCTATGTAATGAGACTGCATAGTTTCCTAGGAACGCGAAGCGAGGCGGCCATGTTCTTCAACCGATTGCTGCCCGCACTCTCCCGCCCGACTAGCATCACTATTCTGGACGGTTCTGACTTAGAATATGTGGACAACTACAAATACCTAAGTGTCTGGTTCGACTGTAAACTCTCCTTCCAGACTCACATTAAGCATCTCCAATCCAAAATTAAATCTACAATCGGCTTCCTATTTTGCAACAAAGCCTCCTTCACTTATGCTGCCCAACATACACTCGTAAAACTGACTATCCTACCGATCCTTGACCTCGGCGATGTCATTTACAAAATAGCCTCCAACAATCTACTCAGCAAGCTGGATGTAGTCTATCACAGTGCCATCTATTTTGTCAACAAAGCCCCATATACCACCCACCACTACGACCTGTATGCTCTCGTTGGTTGTCCCTCACTACAAATTCGGCGCCAAACCCACTGGCTCCAGGTCATCTATAAGTCTTTGCTAGGTAAAGCCCCACCTTATCTCAGCTCACTGGTCACCATAGCAACACCCACCCGTAGCACGTGCTCCAGCAGATATATTTCACTATATATATTTCACATCCCCAAAGCCAACACTTCCTTTGGCCGCATTTCCTTCCAGTTCTCTGCTGCTAATGGCTGGAACAAGTTGCAAAAATCACTGAAGCTGGAGTCTTATATCTCCCTCTCCAACTTTAAGCATCAGCTGTCAGAGCAGCTTACCGATCACTGTACCTGTACACAGCCAATCTGTAAATAGCACTCCCAACTACCTCATCCCCATATTGTTACTTATCCTCTTGCTCTTTTGCACCCCAGTATCTCTACTTGCACATCATCATCTGCACATCTATCACTCCAGTGTTAATGCTCAATTGCAATTATTTCACTTTATGGCCTATTTATTGCCTTACCTCCCTAATCTTCTACATTTGCGCACATGGTACATAGATTTTTCTATTGTGTTACTGACTGTACGTTGCACTGCTTTGCTTTATTTTGGCCAGGTTGCAGGTGTAAATTCATTGTGCTGTAACTCTATTCTGGCTATTGTCTGGAATCTTAACCATAAACACCAACACTGGCAAGAGGAGAGAGCCTGGCTGGAGGGCATTTCCAGAAACACACACACACCTCAGACAAAGGACCATAGGGATGAATCAGAACGTGCAGGCAGAGACTGCACACACACACACACACAATACGTCATAAATAAACACACACACCAGGTGCATTGTTTGAGGAAAAATCTGGTCTCATTAGTAGTCATTAATGTACTGCTCGTTACGGCATTGTTCTCTCTCTCTCTCTCTCTCTCTCTCTCTCTCTCTCTCTCTCTCTCTCTCTCAGTTCTTTGTGTCTTGGAACTGGCTATGTTGGTTTTGTGGTGATTAGGTAGAATGTGTGACAGGGGATGTTGGGGGTTGCTGTATGTTCAGAGAGAGAAATGAATTTCATCAGAACCCTTCAGTCTGTCTGTGAATGTCTCATGTGTGCTTTTTCCTATGTGTGTTGTTAAGGGTTCCAGCAGCGAAGCTGGGTGAAACACTATTGCGTTTGTTGGCGATTATTATTCTGTGGAAAACATTTGTGGAAAATATTAAAATTCCTGTGAAATGGTAAGGCCTAAGGCCACACCCCTTTCATGCAGTGCCATTCCTATTGGCCAAATGGTGGCTCTATAACGAGCAATTGAAAATGCAAACTTTGAAAACTCATGCCCCTCACTCTGTGTGACCTAGAGTTGTGAAATTTGGTACAAATGTACAAACAAGAAACAAAGTTGTCTCGATGACCCATAAAGTCCGTCATGATGGATTTTCTGCCATTTAGAATTGTGTGAAAAACACTACTCCTCTGGCACCGAACTACCGATCTGTATGAATCGTTGATATATGGCATCTATAGCACCTCCACACGGTGCTATAACAGGAACACGTTTATATCTCTTGATCTGTTTGACTCAGATATATGACATTTGGCACACATGCTCAAGGATACGAACATAGCTAACCTGTAACGTATGCTTCAGTTTAGTTGCATGGTGCCGCTGTTGGACGGGAAAAACAATTCATTAAAGCTCATTGGCTTTCAGCGGCCATATTGTTTGAGTCTTGGAAAAAATTGCACATGAAGAAGTGCATCCATATATACCAAGTTTTGGGGCTGATCGTTTCAGCGGTTCTGGAGAAGAAGACATTTAAATTAGTAAACCTCATTGAAAATGGTCCAAAATTAGAGTTGTAAAATTACAGGAACTTTCAATAGATTCCCTGGTTCCCAGAAACAGGATGGAAATCCTCCAACCGGGATTTTGAGAACACGTGAATTTGTTGCAACCCTATCCAAAATACATCAAAAGCATATTGCATGACTTGTTCGATGTTAAGTTCTGATATTTGGCAGGCACGGTAAGGAGTACCTAAGTAGTGAATTCTAGGCCAATTTGTCCAATTGTCCTGATGGTGGCACTGTGTGTGTGTGTGTGTGTGTGTGTGTGTGTGTGTGTGTGTGTGTGTGTGTGTGTGTGTGTGTGTGTGTGTGTGTGTGTGTGTGTGTGTGTGTGTGGACGTGTTTAACTATACCCCCTAGAAAAGTGGTGACCAACAAAATGTCCCCAATTGGTCAAATTGTTATTTGTTTACTATTCTTGTGGGGACCAGAAGTCCACATAAGAATAGTAAACAAACAAAATTTGACCTCCTTTTCTAGGGGGTTTAGGGCTAAGGTTAGAATAAGTGTTAGGGTTAGAATTCGGTGTGCGTGTGTGCGTGTGTGCGTGTGTGCGTGTGTGCGTGTGTGCGTGTGTGCGTGTGTGCGTGTGTGCGTGTGTGTGTGTGTGTGTGTGTGTGTGTGTGTGTTTTGTTGTCCCGTATGTCAGGGTGCTGTGTGTATGTTCAACTGAAATAGGTCATAGTGTACTGTATCTTGCCTGAAGCGTTAAATCATGTCTTCTCCTCCTGTTAAGATTATTGAGAACTGGAGCCTTTATCATTACTGTGGTATTCAAAAAGCCTACACATGCAATCTTTAGTAGTTAATTATGGACAGCCATGTCATTTTTCCTCCTGATTGAACAAGATAAAATAGGATATCTCCAGTCACAATAACATAATTAATCTAACATATCACAGAGATGTGTTTTCATTTCAAACACATCTGACAGTGAAAACAGATCCGTAGTTACTTTCATCTTCTCTTTCATTCCCTCCAGTTTGAGTCTCTGAGTCGTGGATGTTGCCTGCACTCTGTGGGGTTATATATAGCCCGCTGATATTTCTTATGTAGGACACACTCACACGCACACACAGAAACACACACATACACACACTCCTGATATAAACCAGAGTATTGAATAAATGATGCTTAGTGGGGATTACTAGTGCAGATTACTTTCTCCTGTGTGGTTGGCACAGCTGTAACCACAGTGTGTATGTGTGTGCGTATGTTTGTGTTTGCAATATCATGTCCATAAAAGTTATGTTTCAAACACCTCTAATGCCATGAATTACAGAGGGGGGGGGCTTCTTTTTTTACTCATCATACAAGCGTAGTCCACCAACCACCTCCGATACTCCTGTTGCATGTGTGCGTGTAATAAATGTGTGTTTATACACTCTTACTAATCACCTGACGATGCAGTATTGACCAGCTAATTGAGGGAAGCTGAGCTGTGCAGAGTGATTATAAGAAAATGACAGTAGGTCACTAGAACCAGCAGTAACTCAAGTCAACCCTAACCCAGCCAATTGATCTGATTGGTCAGACAAGGGCCACACCGCTCCATGGCTTAAGCTTAGCACTGGACCCCCTTCCTATCAGGACAGATGGGTTTTTTGCCCAACAAGCTCTCACAGTTTCACTACGAAATTAGATGTTCAGCCACGTTCTCAAAGCGTCAAATTTCGAAGTTGCTCAAAACGTCAAATTTCATTTACATTTACATTTAAGTCATTTAGCAGACGCTCTTATCCAGAGCGACTTACAAATTGGTGAATTCACCTTCTGACATCCAGTGGAACAGCCACTTTACAATAGTGCATCTAAGTCATTTAAGGGGGGTGAGAAGGATTACTTATCCTATCCTAGGTATTCCTTGAAGAGGTGGGGTTTCAGGTGTCTCCGGAAGGTGGTGATTGACTCCGCTGTCCTGGCGTCGTGAGGGAGTTTGTTCCACCATTGGGGGGCCAGAGCAGCGAACAGTTTTGACTGGGCTGAGCGGGAACTGTACTTCCTCAGTGGTAGGGAGGCGAGCAGGCCAGAGGTGGATGAACGCAGTGCCCTTGTTTGGGTGTAGGGCCTGATCAGAGCCTGGAGGTACTGCGGTGCCGTTCCCCTCACAGCTCCGTAGGCAAGCACCATGGTCTTGTAGCGGATGCGAGCTTCAACTGGAAGCCAGTGGAGAGAGCGGAGGAGCGGGGTGACGTGAGAGAACTTGGGAAGGTTGAACACCAGACGGGCTGCGGCGTTCTGGATGAGTTGTAGGGGTTTAATGGCACAGGCAGGGAGCCCAGCCAACAGCGAGTTGCAGTAATCCAGACGGGAGATGACAAGTGCCTGGATTAGGACCTGCGCCGCTTCCTGTGTGAGGCAGGGTCGTACTCTGCGGATGTTGTAGAGCATGAACCTACAGGAACGGCCAATTTCAAACTGTTTTCTTGCTCCGGCTGCCGTATGTCATTCTATTTCTCCAAACGTCAAATTTACTAGTGAAAGGTTAAGTTTAGACACTCATTCCAAATGGTTAAGGGTTAAAAATAAAAAACAGTGTCCATGATCGGGATCAAACACACAACCTTCTGATCCAGAGAAATGGGACGATGCCCATCCACCACCCCTGTCCACAACACCTCATCAAAACCCAAGCCTACATGATGGTGATTACTGTTGCCCCTAGTGGCCAGCTTTGAAGACATTCCCCCTCTCGTTGGGATCCTGGCCCTTTGTAAACTTATTGGCTTATCGGTGGCCGTGCATTCAAGTGTGCGTGTGTTTGTGCGTTTGTGCGTTTGTACGTTTGTGCACGTGTTTAGGGGTATCCCACTCTGTGCTCCAGTCCAGACAGAAGGGGTGAAAGCTGGATGTGGGATTTAAAGATAATCCACTCCCCAGATGGCAAAACATCACATATTCCTTTTGAGGTGTACCACGTGACCCACTGTGTCAACCTCCCACCCCCGCCCCCTCCCCGCCACGCACACTCACTATTCCTTTGTGATCACGTGACCAAGTGTGCGTATGTTAATAACCACCGTAGCGTCACATTAAACCAGTGACCTGGTTAAGCTCCTGACGAGAGAGAGAGAGAGAGAGAGAGAGAGAGAGAGAGAGAGAGAGAGAGAGAAGGCGGGAGAGAAGGCGGGATAGAGACAGACTGAAGTGGAAGAGAGAGAAAAGAAACAAAGCATACTCCCTCCCTCTCCTCACAAACATAGGCCTACTCACGCAAGCACACACACCGTGTGCAAGAGCAGCAGAGTGGAGCGTAGCTAAGCTCAGAGAATGGGCAGTTCTCTGAATCAGAGAGATACATACTCTCCTATCACCAAGACTAACAGAGGAGAGAGGGAGTGAGAGAAGGAGGGAAGACAGGACTGGGACTACTCATACCCACTCTCTCACACAAACACACTCTAGCTCGCGAGAGCTGCTTCTCGGCTGGATGCGAATAGACGTTCTCTCTCTACACACACTCACACACTAACACACACACACACTGAGGGTCGTGCCATGGTGGTGCAGGGGGCTGTAACCCCGGGTAGGACCCGCAGACTCATGCTCAAACTACCGGTGGGAACATTACGACGGAACAGTGGAGAGAGGGTAAGATACGCTGGATTACACCTTCTCTCTCTCTCTGTCACCCCCTCTCTCTGTCTGTCTCTCTCTCTGTCTCCCTCTGTCTCTCTCTCTGTCTCTCTCTCTCCCTCTGTCTCTCTCTCCCTCTGTCTGTCTCTCTCTCTGTCTCTCTCTCCCTCTGTCTGTCTCTCTCTCCCTCTCCCTCTCTCTCCCTCTGTCTCTCTCTCCCTCTGTCTGTCTCTCTCTATCCCTCTGTCTCTCTCTCTGTCTCTCTCTCCCTCCTCTCTCTCTCTGTCTCTCTCTCCCTCTGTCTGTCTCTCTCTCTGTCTCTCTCTCCCTCTGTCTGTCTCTCTCTCCCTCTGTCTGTCTCTCTCTCTGTCTCTCTCTCCCTCTGTCTCTCTCTCTGTCTCTCTCTCCCTCTGTCTCTCTCTCTGTCTCTCTCTCTCCCTCTGTCTGTCTGTCTCTCTCTCGCTCTCTCTCTCGCTCTCTGTCTCTCTCTCTCCCTCTGTCTGTCTCTCTCTCTGTCTCTCTCTCCCTCTGTCTCTCTCTCTCCCTCTGTCTGTCTGTCTCTCTCTCGCTCTCTCTCTCGCTCTCTGTCAGGCTCCCTGCTTGTCTCTTTCAATCTTTCACTGCTTCTCACTCTCTGCCTCTCTCTCACTCTCTGCCTCTCTCTCCTCTGTCTTGCTGTGCCGTTGTGTGTGGTTGGGATTTAAGGGTTATTTGGCTAATCCAGGGACAGTAGGAGATTGAGTTGGAAAGCAAAGCAAGAGAAAAGCTTTTAATCTGAAACTGCACACTGAGTGAACAATGAATGTCTCTCTGTCATTCTCTCTCTCTACCTCTTGCCTGTCCATCTTAATTCTTACCCAGTTTGAAGGTCATTGAGGTCTCAATCTACTATGTGCTTGTGTGATATTGGCATACTGTCTTATTTAGATAACATACTGTTGCCATACTGTAACAGAGCTGTATATAGCCAAGCCTAGCATAGCATGGCTAATCATTATCCTCCATGTCCTATCCTGTCTAGTTACACACAGAGGACAGCTCATGCCTGCCAGCAGCTATGACTGTCAATGGACTTTTCACATTTTTACTTTCAGTTTGATCCTGTTGTTCTGATTTGAGGTGTTGCATTTATCTGGTTTAAGTGGAATGTACTGTATGTCTATTCCAACCAGCTCTCACAGTCTCACTTCAGAATTAGACATTCACCCATGTTTCTCCAAAGTCACATTTCTAAGTTGATGTTTTAAGTGTTTAAGGTTAGGTTTAGGCATTAACTCGGGAAATCCTAAGGTTAGGCATTAACTCAGAATGGTTAAGGTAAGGGTTAATGTTTGGCATAGGGTTCAAATAAAAATATCGCTGGATTCCAACTTGCAACCAGAAGCAGATGCTTATGCCCATCCGCCATCACCGTCCACAACGCCCTATAGCACAACAGCAACCTACTTGAAGGTAACAGTGCTCACTGTTTCCCCTAGTGGCCGGTTTTCACGTCAACTAGCAATGTCCTCAGACTTGGACGGACGTGGAATACTGACTTGTACCACGGGTGACCTGGCTGGTCTATCCAGAGGTACTGTCACAGTCAAACCTCAGGACATGTTCTGACCTGCTGCATGACTCACTAACTCTTAAGCCAACATGTTTTCAGCACGAGTGTGTGTTGCATGTGCCTGCGTGTGTGAGTGATAATAACATTCCCATCATGCTGCGGTAAAAAGGGGTTAGTCCTGATTTCATGTTGAAACAGTAATGGTACAAAGTGAATCAGAGTTAATTGCAGTTTGTGTGGGTGGGCTTTAACACAAGTGACAGCTCTTCCAGAGGATATGCTCTCAGGCTATGGTTCTATGCAGGGTTGGGTAGGTTACTTTCTAAATGTAATTCGTTACAGTTACTAGTTACCTGTCCTCAATTGTAGTCAGAAACGTAACTTTTGGAGTACCCAAACTCAGTAATGTAATATGATTACATTCTGTTACTTTTTTGATTACTTTCCCCTTAAGAGGCATTAGAAGAAGACAAAAGTATATGTTACCAATTGAACAACATCTATTACAAGATAAATCAATGTTAAAGTTTACATAGTTGGCCATATATGGATGTTCAATTTTACTTTATGGGTTGGTTATGTAGGCTTCTTCTAACCCATCACTTTCTACTACACATAATAATACAATTAAATGATATCTTTACATTTTAAAACCAAAGTCTATCAGAATTCCAGTCATTCCAATAAATGTTATAGCCCTTGATATTCATGAATAGGAATTAGAAATATGGAAGTATAGATTAGCCAAATAGTTTTACCTGAGCATAACCCCAAAACAAATTAGCCAGCTCGACTATGTTGTTTATGATTTTGATGTCATGGTGGACTGATTGATGATTCATTGATTTGAGTTGAAAAATAAGTGCAGTGCTCATTGAAAGGCATGCTTTGAGCACTACAAGTGAAAAATGAATGCCATATGCTGCATTTGCTATAGGCCTATTGTTTACATTTATGTTGGTGACACTTTATCTTGATCATTTGTAGCTGTTTGAAGGGCAAATCCACAGATGAAACAATAACTAAACAGCCTCTGTTTGGGTAAAAAGCTGAGGGATGGGCCTGGATAAATGTAACCACTCTCAGATTATTAGTCAGCTATAGATGCAAGGACTGACCATCCATGATATCAAAATTATTGTTTTAACCATGTTATAAGGCTATACAGTGTTTGTTTGCATTTACAATATTTACAAACATTGGAGAAAAACTACCTTATATTTTGGGTTCTCATGGAGTGTGATGCATTTATGATTTATATTCTTGAAGAATCAATATATATATATAATAATTGATATCCATATCGCCATAGACGACACCACTGCTGTCATCCTTACCCCCAAGCATTTATTCAAGTTGGATCATCTTTGGATGCCGACAGCAGTTGCACCATTGGAAGCCATAGATTGGCAAGAAAAAGAATGTGAACCCTTTGGAGTGACCTGGATTCCTGCATAAATTGGTCATCAAATTTGATCTGATCTTCATCTAAATCACAACAATAGATAAACATAGCGTGCTTAAACTAATAACACACAAATTATTGTATTTTTCTTGTCGATATTGAATACATAGTTTAAACATTCACAGTTTTGGTTGGGAAAAGTATGTGAACCCCGAGGCTAATGACTTCTCCTAAAGCTAATTGGAGTCAGGAGTCGGCCAACCTGGAGTCCAATCAATGAGACGAGATTGGAGATGTTGGTTAGAGCTGCTTTGCCCTATAAAAAACACTCACAAAATTTGAGTTTGCTATTCACAAGAAGCATTACCTGATTTGAACCATGCCTCGAACAAAAGAGATATCAGAAGACCTAAGATTAAGAATTGTTGACTTGCATAAAGCTGAAAGGGGTTACAAAAGTAGCTCTAAAATCCTTGATGTTCATCAGTCCGCGGTAAGACAAATTGTTTGTAAATGGAGAAAGTTCAGCACTGTTGCTACTCTCCCTATGAGTGGCCGTCCTGCAGAGATGACTGCAAGAGCACAGCACAGACTGCTCAATTTATTTATTTCACCTTTATTTAACCAGGTAGGCAAGTTGAAAACAAGTCTCATTTACAAATGCGACCTGGCCAAGATAAAGCAAAGCAGTTCGACACATACAACAACACAGAGTTACACATGGAGTAAAACAAACATACAGTCAATAATACAGTAGAAAAATAAGTCTATATACAATGTGAGAAAATGATAAGATAAGGGAGGTAAAGGCAAAAAAAAGGCCATGGTGGCGAAGTAAATACAGTATAGCAAGTAAAACACTGGAATGGTAGATTTGCAGTGGAAGAATGTGCAGGTAGAGATAGAAATAATGGGGTGCAAAGAAGCAAAATAAATAAATACAGTAGGGGGAGAGGTAGTTGTTTGGGCTAAATTACAGGTGCAGTAATCTGTGAGCTGCTCTGATAACTGGTGCTTAAAGCTGGTGAGGGAGATAAGTGTTTCCAGTTTCAGATATGTTTGTAGTTCGTTCCAGTCATTGGCAGCAGAGAACTGGAAGGAGAGGATAAGAAGAGTCCTAGAGTGTCAGCTAAAGACTTACAGAAATCTCTGGAACATGCTAACATCTCTGTTGATGAGGATACAATACATAAAACACTAAACAAGAATGGTGTTCATGGGAGGACATCACGGAAGAAGCCACTGCTGTCCAAAAACAAACATTGCTGCACATCTGAAGTTTGCAAAAGTGCACCTTGATGTTCCACAGCACTACTGGCAACATATTCTGTGGACAGATGAAACTACAGTTGAGTTGTTTGGGAGGAACACATAACACTATGTGTGGATAAAAAAAGGCACAGCACACCAACATCAAAACCTCACCCCAGCTGTAAAGTATGGTGGAGGGAGCATCATGCCTTGAGGCTGCTTTGCTGCCTCAGGGCCTGGACAGCTTGCTGTCATCGACGGAAAAACGAATTCCCAAGTTTATCAAGACATTTTGCAGGAGAATGTAAGGCTATCTGTCCGCCAATTGAAGCTCAACAGAAGTTGGTTGATGCAACAGGACAATGACCCAAAACACAGAAGTAAATCAACAACAGAATGTCTTCAACAGAAAAAAAATATGCCTTCTGGAGTGGCCCAGTTAGTCTTGACCTCAACCCGATTGAGATGCTGTGGCATGACCTCAAGAGAGCAGTTCACACCAGACATCCCAAGAATATTGCTGAACTGAAACAATTTTTTAAAGAGGAATGGTCCAAAAATCCTCCTGACCGTTGTGCAGGTCTGATCCGCAACAACATGAAACGTATGGTTGAGGTTATTGCTGCCAAAGTAGGGTCAACCAGTTATTAAATGAGTTCACATACTTTTTCCACCCTGCACTGTGAATGTTTACACAGTGTGTTCAATAAAGACATGAGAACACATCATTGTTTGTGTGTTATTAGTTTAAGCAGACTGTTTGTGTCTATTGTTGTGACCTAGACGAAGATCAGATCACATTTTATGACCAATTTAAGCAGAAATCCAGGTATTTCCAAAGGGTTCACATACATTTTCTTGTCACTATAGTTTGGACTGTAGCCTCCAAAAGCCTATTCCTGCTCTTTTCCCACAATCCATCAAACACATTTGGTGTGTCATCACAGTGGTCTCTGATTTATGGTCAAACTCGCTCACGTCGAACAAATTTAAACTTGCAGCATTTTTCAGTGCTGATTTTGAAGTGTCAAAAAAAATAATCCGCGAACATCCTTTCTGAATTTAAAAGTAATCATCTAGTTTTTCTAGAGTATCTGTTATCAGATTACAATATTTTAGCTGGTAATTTAACGGATTATTGTTGCCGTTGTTTTTGTAATCCCTTACACGTAATCCGTTACTCCCCAACCCTGGTTCTATGGTAGAGGAGTGCCAGCCAGAACCTTTCTCTGGGTCCCCAACAGCTGGCCCTCTGGTGATAGAGACACAGTGCTGTTTAGTTCCAAGGCCACATGAAACATTTAAAGACTGCATGTGGGTCATAGATGTTAGGGAACTGCTTGCGTGATCCAATAGAGCAGGATTTACATAAAGATAGTAGAAGGGTCTTGTAATGCTGTGGCCAACCAAAACCTTTCACTGTGGTTTCGTTCACAGAGGTCTGATCACATGAGGACATAGGGCACAAGGCTGAAATTTCTACTATGGACAACAAACACCTGTCCCTGAGGTGTCATCTAAAGAGCATTTGAAATTAAAAGAGAGCTGATGCATGTTTCTCTTGGTTTTCATTAGAAGTGTTTGGTTGCTCTGGTTAGTGGTTGTGTATCCTGTTTGGAGTGATGTGATTTAAGCCTGCCTTAGTTTAGGTTGATTAACATGCTTTAGTGTTGTGAATGTAATAGGTTTTTCCTCCAGGATTCACTTAAAATGACAGGAGCTTTTCAGTGAGCTGTTAGTTTCTAGCTGAAGCCTGCAGACACACACACACACACACACACACACACACACACACACACACACACACACACACACACACACACACACACACACACACACACACACACACACAACATACAAACACACACATACACGCACACTCCAAAACACAGGGTGACCTAAATGCAGAAGAAGCTTTGATGTGTGTAGCTTTCATACCCTAAACATGGCTAGAGGATACATACACTGTACACACAGAGAGAGAGAGAGAGAGAGTGGGAGAAAGAGAGAGAGAGAGAGAGAGAGGAGAGAGAGAGAGAGAGAGAGAGAGAGAGAGAGAGAGAGAGAGAACCTGAAATAAGGAAACAACCTTTATATTAGTACACAGGAAGTTTAATGCTATAACCTTCACACCAATACACAGGAAACATGGCGTAGTTGACAGGCCTCATTCCTACATAATCATATAGGGAAGCTACTTGAGAGTACAATCCTTGGTACATGAAGTGTCACATTTTACAATAAGACACTCAAACTCTTTCCTTAGTGTTAATGTTACTAGTTAGCATGGTTCATTTTGTTAGTTACATTAGTACACCACAAAGCCAATATTACAGGCTTCAGTCCTAACCATTTTCTGTCTCTCTGTTGGAATGTGCTTTGTTGTGAAGTGCTGTTTGATTGGTTGTTGTGAGGAGGTAAAAACAGAGCCATCACTGTCACACAGATTATTATTTTTACCATGCTGCTTTACGCTGATTGATTACACACACACACACACACACACACACACACACACACACACACACACACTACTACCCAGAAGCAGAATCAGACCTTCCCATCTCCATTAATAGAGAGATGCAGATTCACAGAATTACATACAGAGGGGGTCTCTCTCTCTCTCTCTCTCTCTCTCTCTCTCTCTCTCTCTCTCTCTCTCTGTCTCTCTGATTGTGTTCTCAATCTAAGCCTCTCATTCCTCTACTGACAGCTGTGTGGTGTCACACACACACACACACACAAACATGCTAGGGTTGAGCTTCAGTAATTTTTTTTGTGTGTGTGGAGAAGGCCACTGCAACTCTCCTCTCACCATGTACGGCAGTTTGTGTGTGTATGCATGCGAGGTATTTAAGATATTTGTGTGTGAAAAGCTTGGCCAAGCGTTTGACTATAAATCTCGGGTGATGCTTTTAGAGACATTTCAACATAGGCCTTCATGCTGCTGCAAGACTTCTATTCACTGACAATGCATCAATCGGCTTTCTCGTTTCAAAGGCAGAGTATTCAATCACTGGTAAAAAGGTCTGTGTTGTTTACTTTATCTGTTCGTTACCTGACTGACTGGAGCATCCGCCCTGCTTTGTCTACTTTCATCTGTCTGTCAGCTCCAGATGATCCAGCCACAGCTGCATCTCTCTCCTGTACCTCCTGTAACTGTATGGGATCCTCCAGTTCATTATCCATGGCATAATGTTAAAGAGTATCAATACAACCAGTGAAACTCTGATGCTCAGTTGTATTACTTTAGATCTTCTCTGAAGCTGAAAGCTCTGGAAAGGGTTAAATGTGATGCTATAAACTCTTTAATAAGAGGTGTGCTATCTAGAAAACATTAGAGGGTTCTTTGGCTGTCCCCACAGGAGAACCCTTTGAAGAACCCTTTTGAGATCCATGTTACCCTTTCCACAGAGGGTTCTACTTGAAACCCAAAAGAGTTCTTCCTGGAACCAAAAAAGGGTTCTACCTGGAACCCAAAAGGGTTCTCCTTTACTCCGAGTCAGTATTCATGTCAATAAAAAGGAATTCCGCTTGACCAGGGCCACAAATTGAGGAAAACAAACACTTTCCTATTGACCCAAATTGTAAAAAGCCAACTTTGTCATAGATTTTTTGTTTTTCAAAAATGCTGAAAAGCTGCTGTGTTGTTCAATGTACATGTAACCAGGTCAAACATCCCAACCTACGGTTTGCAATGTTACAACGTAAGGAAGTAGAGCCTGCGAGAAGAGCCTTGTGACTTCAGATTATTCGATGTGGCAGAGGGGTAAATTGTGTGGACTTGGTGTCCAAGTAGGCTACATGTAGCTACAGTATGTGTGTTTCATCAGAGGTAAGACATTTAACTCAATTCGCACATTCCGTTTGTAACTCCTCTCACTACATGTAGCTTTATAGTCTGTTTGTTTGTGTTGTTGGTCTTGGCTAGCTTAATGTTCTGGTTGGTAATTTAGCTAGCTAGCACTCACTCATGTGGCTAACGTTGAAAAGTAGTCTACAGACATGTACTTTTCTTAAATGTAGTTTTGTAACTGACTAAAACAAGCAGACAAGAACAAAATTGGGTGAGACAATTTGTGCTGGGTGAGACAATTTTTGTTGTGAGCCAATTGGGTATCCAAGGTAAACACGGGTTGTTTTCTCCACAGGCAGGTGGGGCCACAACGTTCTATTTAATACCAACTGGGACTATGGGGACAGTGGAAGAACCCTTCTGAAACTCATTTTTCTAACAGTGTACTGTAAGCGTAGCTCTGTGTGTTTTAGCATTTTAGTTTGAAAGGAAGTGAAGTTTGGAGGATTGTTATTTGAAAATCTAGTGAACAATACCAAACTTGTGAAAAGTCTTCAGTAAATGTATCTCCCCTCCAACGCATATACTATAACCAAGGTTTGCTCTTTGCCTCTCTTTCTCCATATCTCTTCTCTAATGCAGATGTATATTTCTGTGTCTGGGTATGTTATTAGTGATGGATGATGGTCTGTCTGAGTCGTGGTTAATTAAGTGATGTCTACAGGAAGAACACGGTCAATGGTTGTGACACAGCCAAACAAGCCACGCCTCGTTAACCACAGAGCAATGAGGAGGAGATGCACTCCTTTTCTCTTGTTCTCCAATCCCTCCTTTCTCCTCTTTCAAGAATCTGTTGTCTTTTCTTATCCTTAAACATCTCTCTGGATTTTCTTTTCATCACTCTCTAACTTTTATTTTTGTATTCCCTTATTTTCTTTATTGATCTGTCTATCACCTACACTTCCATCTATTTCTGTCTGTTCTTGTTTACTCTTTCTCTATCGTTCTTCCTCATAATTCTTCCAGCCCCATCACAAGTTGATTTCACCGTTTTTGAAAACTCAATCAAGTATCAACCAGATAATGGTTGATCTGATCACTCAGGTATTGATTCAGAGAGGATTACTTCCTACTATCACGATAAGCTGCTCAGTTAATCCACCGCTTCTCTACAAAACTAAGAACATAAAAAGAGAGAGGGAGAGAGAGTGGGGGAGACAGGGGAAGAGGGAGATGAAAGAAAGAATGAAAGAAATAAAGAAATAAAGAAAGAGAGAAAGAAAGAAAGACAGAAAGAAAGAAAGAAAGAAAGAAAGAAAGAAAGAAAGAAAGAAAGAAAGAAAAAGAAAGAAAGAAAGAAAGAAAGAAAGAAAGAAAGAAAGAAAGAGAGAGACAGTCAATCTCCTGAAGAGGGGGAGAACGGACAAATGTTTTTCTGGGTAACGTTGATCTCCTAGGAGACGCCTCAGTGTCAGGAGGGTTCTCACAGGTCCATGGGGGGAGAAGGGGGAGGGGGCTGAATCGCACAGCAGGAGAGGGTATAATTGCTTCTGACTCACACACACACACACACACACACACACACACACACACACACACACACACACACACACACACACACACACACACACACACACACACACACACACACACACACACACAGAGAGTATGTTAGTGAACAATAACATCTCTGTCAAAGGTATCCAGGCTAGTGGTGAGACAGGAATACTAATCAATGCTCATTACATTTAACCCCTCATCCAATCACTGCCATTAAACATTCTGCCTCATCCAATCACAAGGTCAGTCGTGGACAGGGGCATCATGGGGCTGTGTTCGGTACTGTGACCTGTCTTCATTAGGCCATGTGTCCTCCATCACCCATTCACAAAACACATATATTATATTGAAACAACCAAAAAGCAAGTTGCTGATGAATGTCTTCATCCTGAAACTATTCTGGCACACTGACCTTGAAGGTAGCTGCAGTAGTCTAGTTTTACACTTCTGTTTACCCTGGTTCTATTTTCCTCCATAGATTCCCAGGGATACCCTCTCTCGCCCTGGGGGTGCTGGCTTTGAAATAAGAGAGGGGCGGGATGGGGACGTTAGGAGAGAATTTGAGAATGGGAAGCAAGGGTGAGAGGGGTGCAGCTGCATGGCATCTTAAACCCTGCTCTCGCTCTTGTGTCTTGCCCTGTTTGGGATGAAAGGGGACCCCCCTTTCCCCACAAAGTGCTTTGGATGGAAGGAATGTTTTGGAGAAGAAGACCCCATCCTACTCTTCTTCTCCTCCAATTGTTTCACTCCTCTCCTCCTCCCCTCTTCTGTTTCTCACTCTTCGATCAGAATAACAGAGTTGTTATGTCTGGTCCCAAACCAACCCCTGACCCTATCCCAAGACACCTCTCGTAGATCTAAAACAACACATATTCCCAGATAACCTGCTGAGAAAATAAACATTAAATAATGACTCAAATAATGTATTCTAATAGTCTTCTGTGTATAATTAAATAATGTAGACAGAAAGTTAGTCCAGCAGATCCATCCAGTGTGTCCCTCCTCCACTGTCTCCCAGTACTGTACATGCCAGTCCTACTCTGTGATCCCTCCAGGCCTCCATCTGGCCTGGCTGAAGCTGGCCTGCCCTGGGTCTGTTATTAACTAATTAGATCCCATGCTCTATTCTCAGACATTACTATATGGAACCAGTACACACACACACACAAACAGTATTGTCTGTCAGAGGTCATTGGGGGTGCTGGGGACTGGGTGACTTCCATTGCTCCACAACAGGATATGAGACCTCTAAATATCTCCAGATATACAAAGTCTTTGTGAGAGGGAGATAACAGGACTCAATGAACTCTTCACTGTGAAGCTGGGCAAAACTTACTCACCCATCAAGGGCCTATTCATAGACAGACAGACAGAGAGGGGGGGGTGGATGGTGACAGTTGTGTACTAGAAATTCTATCACCATGAGTCAGTCAGTATCATGCCATTCAATCTCACAATGTTTGATCATTTTCTGTGTGTGTGTGTGTGTGTGTGTGTGTGTGTGTGTGTGTGTGTGTGTGTGTGTGTGTGTGTGTGTGTGTGTGTGTGTGTGTGTGTGTGTGTGTGTGTGTGTGTGTGTGTGTGTGTGTGTGTGTGTGAGTCGTGCTGTAGCAGTCTCCTGTCTTCCTGTGGGTGTCTGCTATAATCCTCATAAATATTAATATCAGGAAAAATGGAGTGAGTGATTAGCTCTCAGTGTGTTCGGGCGTGTGTGTATGCGAGTACAATACATGTGTACATTGGATGAGCGCCACAGGAAGAGTCTTGGTGGGTCCAAACTTCTTCCATTTAATAATGATGGAGGTTTCTGTGTTCTTGGGGACCTTGAAAGCTGCAGAAATGTTTTGCTACCTGTCCCCAGATTTGTGGCCCGACACAATCCTGTCTCGGAGCTCTACGAACAATTCCTTCAACCTCATGGCTTGGTTTTTGCTCTGACTTGCACTGTCAACTGTGTGACTGTCAACTGTCAACCAGCCCCCATATACATGCTCCTGTGTGTCGAGCCCGCCCCAGCAGCACAGCTCTGGGGTCCATACACCCTGCCTCATGCATCTCATGTTTTCTGATCTTCCAAACTGCCATTTTTGCCTGCCCCTGCAGTGCCTCGCCTACAACATATAGGTCCATAGTCAGCCCCATCTCTAGGCCTGAACACCACCCACCCAGGAAAGAAAACAACCCTACCAGCCTGGAACAAGAGAACAGCCCGGTCCCAAACCCCCTGCACACCACGTTGCCCTCAGACCATGCAGAGACAGAGAGGGTGTGTGTGTGTGTGTGTGTGTGTGTGTGTGTGTGTGTGTGTGTGTGTGTGTGTGTGTGTGTGTGTGTGTGTGTGTGTGTGTGTGTGTGTGTGTGTGTGTGTGTGTGTGTGTGTGTGTGTGTGTGTGTGTGTGTGTGTGTGTGTGTGTGTGTGTGTGTGTTACTGGGTGCCAGGCTACAGTAGCTTTTTTGAATCACCCTCAGTATCAGTCTGCCTGTCCATTCCTTCTCAGCCTCACAGGGTCTGGCAAAGTGTAATATCCCAAACTGTCTAACACATCTGTCCTATCACTATGGTTAAGATAGTATTTCTGTTGCCGTGGTAATGGTCATTTCACACTCTGGTGCTGATTGTTTACATGAGGAGTATTCCATGAACTTTCCCAGGATTCCATAGGACACTGTACACACACAATATCCAGGGAACGCGCACTCAACAAATATTTACACCTGTTTTAAATTACAATTAGTGAGAGCTGACCTTCTGACCCCACAGTAACAGTCAGTACTCGGCCGTGGAAAAAGTGGAACACTCACACGCCTGGAATGTCAAACAATCCAGAGAAAAGTCGAGTTCTCAAGACCATCTGACACTGGGCAGGATGAGGCCTGGGTCTCTTAAAGGTTACATTGCTATACTGGGTAACACTTTGTGTAGATAGTCCATCTGTGGAAGCATTTATAGATGAACTATCGATAACATTTCAAATAACTATCTACTTGCCCTAGCCCTAACCCTAACTTTTACCCTAACCCTTATTCTGAGCCTAACCCTAACCTTAGCAAGCAGGTGCTTATCAACATATAGTTTGTTGATAGTATAACCATCTTTAGAAGATCTACAGATGGACTATCCAGACTATCCAAGTACAGTGTGACCCTATGCTGCTGTGAAGTAACACAGATCAACAGCTTGTGCTGCATCCACACATATTTTCACCCAAAATATGTATATAGTCCTAAAGGGGGCAGAGAGAGGGACTGTGTTATGTGCCTTTTTATCTAAGCTCAGATAATTGCAGCAGTCTTACAGTGGGGAGAATTACAAAACAGAAATCTTGATTTTACCAGCATTCACAGTTGGTGTAATTTCTTTATGCTTCTATTGATATTCATTAGCAAATTAATAGTAATAGTGTCAGAGACATACAGCAGTTATTGAACTACACGCACACACACACACACACACACACACACACACACACACACACACACACACACACACACACACACACACACACACACACACACACACACACCACTGCTGCAACCTTGCGTCGATAACACCCCCCCGCACCACCCCACCATGAATCAGTCCAGTCCATCCCAGTCTATTCAATATGCCCCTAGTGTGTGTGTGTGTGTGTGTGTGTGTGTGTGTGTGTGTGTGTGTGTGTGTGTGTGTGTGTGTGTGTGTGTGTGTGTGTGTGTGTGTGTGTGTGTGTGTGTGTGTGTGTGTGCACCCTTTGGTATTATTGAACTCACACTGCTGCATTGATCAAGGCTTTCTGTTGGACTGCTGAGGAAGAGGAAGGACATCCAATATATCTGCTGTCAATGGACCTGAAGGAGAAATTAAGCTGCAGTTGTGTTACTTTTGGATGCTTAAAATTAACCAGACATTAAGCATCATGGAAAAGTATTGAGGCGATTGTCGAGGTTTGACATCGACCTACGCAAGATAGGGGTGGGGCATGCAGCTCTTCCAGACTCAGAGAGGTCACGTCACGCCACACAATGTCCTGGGAATTATGGTCCCTTTTTAAAACTCTGTATTCTGGCCTGACTCCCAGAGCTGAGAGAAAATACACTTATCATCCCTCTGGAGACAGGACGTCAGCGACTCTGCTGGCTGTTTGTGTGTGTGCGTATGTGTGTGTGTGTGTTGGACTTAAATGGTAAAATGAGTAGGAGATAAGGTTTTGGATCTGGCCAATGGCTGAGTGGAGGTGTGGAGCGTGAATGTCCCTGTCACTCGTTTAGTGAGTCTACATCTCCCTCTATTTCTCGATCTGTCTGTCTTTCTGTCTGGCTTTAGGCTGGAATGCTCTGGGACTGACTGTGTCGCTTTAAAAAAAATCCTAAATAAGAAAGAGAGAGCAAGAGAAGAAACAGAAAGAGAGAGACAGAGAGAAAGTAACGGGCGGTGGGATTGTTTGTGTTTGTCTCACTCGGACTTTGACACTCAGGGTTTCTTCAGTTAGAGGACAGGAGAGAAGAGAGGAAGAGAGGAGAGCCATGGGGAAGTCTTCTAGCTGCGTGGGATATCGACACAGGACATCCCAGTACGGAGTGATCAAATGGTTGGATTCCTAGAGAGAAGAGAGAGGAAAGATGGCCTTTTTAGCCTGTTCTGTGGATACCTACCTGTTCTCTGGTCCTGAGTTTTACTTGTGAGGTGTACCTGTTATCTTGTGCATAGCGACCTGTGTGTTTATACAATGGAGGTGGTTCTGCTGCGTCTGGAGGATGTGGTGTTCACACGGCAGGGTCTGCTGTGGACCTTCACCTCCTCAGCTCTCAGACACCTCCGTGCACTGCACCTCACACACACACACAGGTGTGTGCCCAGGCCACTGTACCAGGTAGGATACACCTCTTTCTCTCTCTATCTCTCTCACACACACACACACACACACACACACACACACACACACACACACACACACACACACACACACACACACACACACACACACACACACACACACACACACACACACACACACACACACACACACACACACACACAGAGAGAGAGACAGAGACCACACTGAGGCCACTGTACCAGGTAGGATACACCTCTCTCTCACACACATAGGTGTGTGTCGTGCATTGAAACATGTACATTGTGTGAGAGGAGGGGTTGAAATAAGCACTCAAGGGAATTATGCTGTAAACCTGAGTCTGTTGCTGATGAAGAGGTTAGAACAGAGGGGACTCAACTGGGGCACTAATACAGTGCAATATTATTATATACAGTAAGTTACAAGGGGTTAAACGAAGGGCAGAATGAGAGGGGTAAAGTGATTAACACTGACTTGGAGTGTAAGTAACAAAGTGTATGATAAATGCGATATGGTTCAATCTGAAGTAGGAGACAGAATCCGGCGTTGTGGGCAAGCGTTTACTGTGATGGGGAAGGTGGGTTGCATGTAGTGAGAGAACTAGGTTTTCACATTCACTCACATAGTATGAACATGGACTGGAATACACTGTAAAACCATGAAACGTGACACGTTTATAACCTAAACGTCAGTGTTTAAAACTTAAGCATTAGGCATTGAGATTCGCCAGTAAGTGTTCTCGTCTTGAACACAGGCGTTCAGAATGCAAGGTTAAATATGACAGTCAGCTTCATATCCTGAAAGTTCATGATAGTTCAGGTTTTAAACACTAGTGCCTACTTTCCCATCATACTGTTTAGAGTGCATTTGGTCAGTAGAAATTGATTTGACTTTCCATGTCTTTAATTCAGATGAGTGTTATGAATGTCTGTCACTGTCCTGAGCTACATTTACATGTGGGATATTTCATCATATATCCCAGCATGCTTTGTTGCAGATTGGTTTCTATTAAAGTTTGTTTTATTATCTATCTATGTTTCCTCATGCACATTGATTGATTAATTAATCTTATACTATACAACCAGAAATAACCTAAATTTCTATACTAATCTGTGAGGGGTTGGATTTATTGCACCCATTACTGAGATGGTTGTTCCAGTTTAGGTGGTTTAGGTAGTCTTGTTGTAGTAACCTGTTACTAATGCAGTTATTCTAAGTAATAGGATCCTCAGCTTCTATCTCTGGATGGATTCTGGTAGGGCTCACTAATCACTTCACAAACCAGTGTATTGTGACTGATCTGGTTTGATGTGGTCCATGAGCCAGGATTTTCAAACCACAATGTCAAGGACAACTAGGCATTAACTAATGGTTTATGAAATGTAAAGTATGTGGGCATTAACAAACACTGTCATGGGTGGGTATCTCTCAAATTCCCTTGAAAGGCTACAGTGTTTAGTGTTTAAAACGTCAACGGCATGGGCTGAATAAACGTGTTCTTGTGTTTAACCAAGAACAACAATTTCATTTAGGTGTGAGTTTTTTTTGTGAGCCCAATGTGCGGTTTCTCTAGAGAAATCAAATAATTAACAACAAAACATAAGTCAAGTCAGTGTGGGAGGAAGTTGTAGTTTTCATTAAGCAAATATTCAACCTAGTTCAATGCAGAAAAGTGGTAATGAACTACAATGACCGTTGCGCCTGTTTTTCAGGCTCAGACAGAGATGAATAAACTTACCCCTGTTGCATTAGCTTAGAGACACACATACCGCATGGGAAATGCAGTTCCTGAAAGTATGCCTTATCTACTTTAAATAACTAGTGAAATGATTTTGTCAGACAGCTCTGCAGCATACTTGGGCAGGCTAGCCTAGCTTACTAGGATGACTACAGATAGTACAGCATGGGGAGTAACGTTGTCTCGCTGATACTGCTTCATCAGAGATGAGATGATGACTTTAAGGAATGCAAAATAGTCCAAAAATAAAAAATAAATAATATACACAACTGAAGTATTGTACTATTTTATAGTAATTTTCTGTTTTTCTATTGATGTCTACCCATTGTGGACTTGACAGAGACAATTATTATTTAAAAAATGATCATTTTTATTATTATAATTTTTTAATAATCTAACTGAAGCTGAACCGACCTTAAAAAAGCACTAATCCCTCGGCAGTTTTAAAAAGTGTTACAACGAATAAACATGTTCTGGTGTTAATAATCTAAACACTGTGACAAGTTTTCATTGAAATTCTAAATGCCTTGACGAGTTTAAAAAGTGTTCCAGGCCTCCCGAGTGGCACAGCGGTCTAAGGCACTGTATCGCAGCGTTGCGGCGTCACTATGGCCTGGGGTTTGATCCCAGGCTGTCATTACTGGCTGTGACCACCAAGAGTCCCCTAGGGCAATGCACAATTGGCCCATTGTGCTCTAGCAACTCCTTGTGGCAGTCTGGGTGCCAGCAGTCTGACTCGAGGCATCAGTTGAATAGTGTTTCCTATGACACATTTGTGCAGCTGGCTTCCGGGTAAGAAGCGTGGTTTGGTGGGTCATGTTTCGGAGGATGCATCACTCGACCTTTGCCGAGCTCGTTGGTGAGTTGCAGCGATGAGACAAGATCGTAATGATGAAAACAAAAGGGGAAAACAGTGTTACAGAAAAAGTGTTTTAGTTATGTGCTCAGATCCTAAACAGTTGGTTTTGCAGTTTATCACGTAACCTATGACCCATATTTGGGGACAGTATGTGTGTGTGTGTGTGTGTGTGTGTGTGTGTGTGTGTGTGTGTGTGTGTGTGTGTGTGTGTGTGTGTGAGACCAGCTCTGACGCAGCATAATTGATCATTGTTATTTGCTCCACCATGTCTGAATCTGCACACGGTGCTCTCAGAGAGCAATTAGTCTTTCTGTCTCATTCCACCTGCCTCATGTGCAGTTGACACTGTCAGGCCCCACCTGACCAACTCATAGAGGGATCACAGAGCTACTAAGGCTGTTGTCATGGCAACGGACAGGAGAGGGACTGACACATACAGCAACATACACACTCTAATAAATTCTCACAAGCACACATGCTCACACACACACACACACACACACACAAACACACACACACACACATGCTCACACACAAACACACACACACACACATACACATAAACACGCTCACACAGTCATACACAAACACACCTGCTAGAGGATGGAAATATCCTGTATCAGTTGTAAGGATAGATCAGACATACAGAACTTCTCACCAACAAGGAACTGTAATACTGTATCTGGCTCAGACAGGACTGCTTGTCTTTGGAAAACGGGTATAGTAAGAGAAAGAGAAAGAAAGAGAACGGGATTATATCTGCCTCACAAATACATTCCACAACCAGTCTGGAGCTGATTTTCACCTTCCCCCTCCTCTCTGCTCTCCTCTTTTCCTCCTCTCCTCCTTCTCCCTCCCCTGCGTGTTTTGATCCAGCAGGTATTTCCTGAGTAGACCCCTCCCTCCCCCTCCACTTCTCTGACCCAATAGGTCTGCTTTCTTTTCTCTTGTTCAAGGGGAAACTCCTGCCTCTCCTACTATCTCTCTCCTACTATTCTCTCATTTTCTCTCTCATGGAGTATGAGTGTTTGCAATCATGTGTGTATACTAACCCCTGTGTGTGCATGTGTGCGTGTGTGTGTATGCGAGTGAGTGTGTAGATTAATGTGTGTGAAATAATTTCACTGACACACACTGGCATGCACACACACACACATAGACCCTTCTGGAGAAGGCACCCCTGTGTTCACACATTCCTACATCAGGCTGGGAAAATGTCAACTCAACAACATTCAGTCACACATTCTTGCTGGGAAATGCCTCTTTAAAGCTACAGACTGGTTCAATACCCTGCCGGTTGGTTGTGGTGTGATGTGGTAAGCCCTAAGCAGAGGTTTAGCGTTACTCTTCTCCTCCTTCTCCCCCACCTCCTTCTTCACCTCCTCCTCTACCCCTCTCCTACTCATCCGACGAACCTCACTGTGAAAGGCAGGATGTCCTGGGGAGGTAGGGAGGAACAAATAGAGAATTGGAGGATATAGCAGACTCAGGTGGCCATTTCTTCCTCTGCATCATAGTACCCGCAAAACACCAGTCTCAACGTCAACAGTGAAGAGGCGTCTCCGGGATGCTGGCCTTCTGGGAAGAGTTGCAAAGAAAAAGCCATATCTCAGACTGGCCAATAAAAATAAAAGATTAAGATGGGCAAAAGAACACAGACACTGGACAAAGGAACTCTGCCTAGAAGGCCAGTATCCCAGAGTCACCTCTTCACTGTTGACGTTGAGACTGGTGTTTTGCGGGTACTATTTAATGAAGCTGCTAGTTGAGGACTTCTGAGGCGTCTGTTTCTCAAACTAGACACTCTAATGTACTTGTCCTCTTGCTCAGTTGTGCACCGGGGCCTCCCACTCCTCTTTCTATTCTGGTCAGAGCCAGTTTGCGTTGTTCTGTGAAGGGAGTAGTACACAGCGTTGTATGAGATCTTCAGTTTCTTGGCAATTTCTTGCATGGAATAGCTTCAGAAGTTTCAGAAGAAAGTTATTTGTTTCTGACCATTTTGAGCCTGTGATCGAAACCACAAATGCTGATGCTCCAGATACTCAACTAGTCTAAAGAAGGCCAGTTTGATCAGTACAACAGTTTTCAGCTGTGTTAAAATAATTGCAAAAGGGTTTTCTAATGATCAGTTAGCCTTTGAAAATGATAATGTAACGGTTCTCGTCTGTCGAAGGAGAAGCGGACCAAAATGCAGCGTGGTATTTTTGAGACATGTTTAATGACGATGAAAATGAACAATACAAAAACAACAAACGGAATGTGAAAACCTATACAGCCTTTCTGGTGAACACAAACACAGAGACAGGAACAATCACCCACGAAATACTTAAAGAATATGGCTGCCTAAATATGGTTCCCAATCAGAGACAACGATAAACACCTGCCTCTGATTGAGAACCACTCCAGACAGCCATAGACTATGTTAGATACCCCCACTAAGCCACACACCCAACACCTAACAACATCCCAAGACAAAACACACCACAATAAACCCATGTCACACCCCAGCCTGACCAAATAAATAAAGACAAACACAATATACTACGACCAGGGCGTGACAGATAAACTTGGATTAGCGAACACAATGTGCCATTGAACACAGGCGTGATGGTTGCTGATAATGGGCCTATGTAGATATTCCATTAAAAATCAGCCGTTTCCAGCTACAATAGTCATTTACAACATTAACAATGTCTACACTGTATTTCTGATCAATTTGATATGATTTTGGTAGACAAAAAATGTGCTTTTCTTTCATAAACAAGGACATTTCTAAGTGTCCCCAGACTTTTAAACTGTAGTGTATATTGCATTATACTCTATTTAATGGCAGCTATTTAGGGAAGACAAATGAACTCCCAAACATTTAGACACAAGTCCAGAATCAGAATCTGCTGATCCATGACAAATCCAAAATCCTTCAATCCCTCATTCCTTATCCAACTGCAGGGGAAACTCATCTCTATCCTCTGACACACAAACAGTATACTTGCGCCTCTGACTTTGTTCATTGAACTCTATCGCTTTCCTGCTTCAGCTGCCAGCTCTGTTCTCCAGCCAACTCCGGTGTTTTATGGGAGAAAATCTTTTTCCAGAACCAAACCATGGGAGATTCAGTTGTTTCTGCAGATGGAGAGAGGGAAACGGTGGATTGGAGAGAGGCATGGAGAGGAGATGGAGAGGAGAGAACAGAGATTCAATTCCCTATCTGTTCATAAGTTCTTTTGGTTTTCTGTAATTTTCTAATTTGTTTAACACTAGCCGGAGGTGTGTTTATGTTCTATATTCACACACACACAAACACAGAAAACAACAGTTGAGCTGTGTGACTAGTTGGTTAAAGCCGTTTATAGAGTGTCCCATGGGAGTACAGCTTATTTGCATAGTATGTCTGGAAAACATTTACCATTGCCTCATTTCTAGGTTTATCATGTGTGTGTGAACCTGAGGGACACATGTACTATACAGTAGGTGTGCATTGAGATAAACAGGGTGGCCAGATAATGATGGAAAATGTTATGTTCAATCTATTTATCTTCTTGACGTTTTACCCAGAAGAAAGAAAGTCCATTAATATTTCTGTTACATTAGCTACCAGCAGAGGCCTCTGGATCAGTTATTCCATAAACATAACATTCACTCATATTTCATGTTTTTTTAAGTTATACACAAGCCTCTTATGAGGAAATAGGGCAGCAGACTTTGTGCAGGGTTGGGTAGGTTACTTTCTACGAGGCATTAAAAGGAGACAAAAGGATCCATTAAACGCATTTGCTGTGTCATCATGCTGGTCTCTGACTTGTGGTCAGACTCGCTCAGGTGGAGCGAACATAAACTTAAGCCTTTTTTTGATGCTGAATTTAATGTCATTGAGAAAAGAGAAAGGTCTCATATACACTACCGGCCAAAAGCTTTAGAACACCTACTCATTCAATTGTTTTTCTTGACTTTTACTTTTTCTACATATGGAATCATGTATTAGCAAAAAAGCTGTTAAACAAATCATCAAGCTGTCATCAAGGCAAAGGATGGCTATTTGAAGAATCTCAAATATAAATATATTTAGATTTGTTAAACACTTTTTAGAATACTTCTTATTCTACAATGTAGAAAATAGTCAAAATAAAGAAAAACCCTTGAATGAGTAGGTGTTCTAAAGCTTTTGGCCGGTAGTGTATATAACATATTTTTTTCACAAACATCCTTTCTGAATTCAAACGTAATCCAATAACTAATCATCTAATTTGAAAAAAATATCTGTAACCTCATTAAAATATTTTTCCTGGTAACTTAACTGATTACAGTTGAGTTGTTTTGTACGGAGATGTAATCCCCAACCCTGACTACATGTTCCATGTCTTGAGGAAGTATTCAGACTCCTTGACTTATTCCACATTTTGTTACGTTACAGCCTTATTCTAAAATGGATTATATAAATTGAAATCCTCAGCAATCTACCCAGAATACCCCATAATGACAAAGAGAAAACACAAATACCTTATTTAAATACGTTTTCAGACCCTTTGCTATGAGACTCGAAATTGAGCTCAGGCAACAACATGCTGTAGGGATGTTTTTCAGCGCAAGGGACTGGGAGACTAGTCAGGATGGAGGCAAATATGAATACTACCATACTACACATGGGTTGTCCAGTCTGGAGTACTACCACACTACACATGGGTTGTCCAGTCTGGAGTACTACCACACTACACATGGGTTGTCCAGTCTGGAGTACTACCACACTACACATGGGTTGTCCAGTCTGGAGTACTACCACACTACACATGGGTTGTCCAGTCTGGAGTACTACCACACTACACATGGGTTGTCCAGTCTGGAGTACTACCACACTACACATGGGTTGTCCAGTCTGGAGTACTACCACACTACACACGGGTTGTCCAGTCTGGAGTACTACCACACTACACATGGGTTGTCCAGTCTGGAGTACTACCACACTACACATGGGTTGTCCAGTCTGGAATAATACCATACTACACATGGGTTGTCCAGTCTGGAATAATACCATACTACACATGGGTTGTCCAGTCTGGAATAATACCATACTACACATGGGTTGTCCAGTCTGGAATAATACCATACTACACATGGGTTGTCCAGTCTGGAATAATACCATACTACACATGGGTTGTCCAGTCTGGAATAATACCATACTACACATGGGTTGTCCAGTCTGGAATAATACCATACTACACATGGGTTGTCCAGTCTGGAATAATACCATACTACACATGGGTTGTCCAGTCTGGAATAATACCATACTACACATGGGTTGTCCAGTCTGGAATAATACCATACTACACATGGGTTGTCCAGTCTGGAATAATACCATACTACACATGGGTTGTCCAGTCTGGAATAATACCATACTACACATGGTTTGCCAAGTCTGGAATAATACCATACTACACATGGGTTGTCCAGTCTGGAATAATACCATACTACACATGGTTTGCCAAGTCTGGAATAATACCATACTACACATGGGTTGTCCAGTCTGGAGTACTACCATACTACACATGGGTTGTCCAGTCTGGAATAATACCATACTACACATGGGTTGTCCAGTCTGGAATAATACCATACTACACATGGTTTGCCAAGTCTGGTTGGTATGTCCTCACAGACACAGGTTGCCAAGTCTGTTCCTTACACCATAGTAGTCATGTGTTTCCAATTCTGCATGGTATGTTCTAATAGTACTGGGTTGCCAAGTGGTGTGTTGTAACAGACTTGAGTTGCCAAATGTGGCTCAGAGCCCTTCAAATCCTGTCTGAGTTGTAGAGCATGTTACTCAATCCAGATATGATATGGTTGAGGTTATCCCTGTAGTACAGACAGTAGTGCAGTAGTGCAGTAGTGGGTTCAGAGGTGAGTTTAAATAAATAGCTCTCTATAGGATGTTAATCAAAAGGGGATTATAGGGTGAAACGCCATCCCAGGCATACAACATGTCAACGTTTTATCTGCTTTATCAAACCCCCTCTTCTATAAACACACACGCACACATTCACACAAAACCTCATTCCTACAGAGGCGCCAGGCCTCGGCCATTGGTGCCTTGGAAGGCAGAGTAATAACTTTGAGGGTCATCATGTCCTCTGTCATGACTCATCAGTCTCAGTGCATCGTGGGAAGCTGGAGTGCTTCCAGGATGTGAGGTCATTGTGTCATATCATCACCCCTACTCTCAGAAACAAATCTGTGATATTGATTGTTGGTGATTATATGTAGATGTAGTTGGCCTGTCAGGCAGCAGTAGCTACAGTACAGTGACTCCATGATCAATCTGTTCCAGAGAGAGCAAACCTCACATGTGACAGCTGCCTAACAGGATGTTGTGTCATGGCTAATGTGGAATGACCTTCTACAGAGATATAGTACTATATTAAAGGAGTGTGAGAGAGAGGAGGAAGAAATAACAAGATGAGGGGAGGAAGGGCAAAGCACACACATACACAAAGCTATTCCTTCTGGCATCTATCAGAAGACATTCCTATTCTCTCCCAGTCGATAGAACATGTCTTTAAGAATACAGACTTGAGAGGAGATGCTTTTGATGAATATAAATAACACACTTCAGGGAAGCAGAAAGCAGGAGGCAGAGAAATAAGGACAAACCTGACCTGGGATTGTATGTGGTATGATGTGTGATTGAATATGTGTATTTTATTATTGCCCTCCTCTTTTCCAATCCCAGCCTGCAGTATCTGGCTCTCTCCTTCAGGCCAGACATCCAAATGGAAGAGATTCAATATCTTTATACTGATGGGATTCCCTCTGGAAGAATGAACACACACACACATTTGCATGCACACACCGCACAAACACACACTCACACACTCAAACACACACATACTTGCCAAGGGCTCTCCCAGTAGATGAGTGGGGTCATTTTTCACTAGAGTGACTGGAAGGGATAGAGAGTGTAGTAATGGAGAGGAGTTGGAGTGAGCCAGAGGGATGTCTATGTAGCTCAAACTCTACTGTCTCTGCCTCCCTCCCTGTCACATAGTCATTACACTACTATATTCCCCAGAGAAGAACCACAGACATATATATTCCATTCTCCTCTCACCATAGCCCTCTCATCTCCTTGTCGTGTGTGTGTGTGTGCGTGTGTGTGTGCGTGTGCGCACGCGTGTGTGTGTGTGTACTTCCATGTGTGCATGATTGTGTGTGCACCTGCATGAGTGTATGTGACCGTTACAACATGCCAGTGTGTCTTTATAGATAGATCCACCTCCTGCTCACCGCTCCTCAGCTCCAGGGTAGAGGTAGGGCACAGTCTAGCTCAGGTTACGCAAGACAAGTTATATGAAGCTGTGTCAATGTCAGTTGAAAACTGTGGACTCCTAGAAGACCAATGGTTGTTTTCTTTTACCCTTGCCATACTCCATGCTGTTACTTCATTTGACAGTTTACCCTCCTGCCTAAAGACCATAATGCACTTCTAGAGGTGAAACATGGTAAGACTTCAAAATCCCTCAGGTGTTGCCATGGATACTCTGGTGTGTGGTTTAGGTTGTAGAGTGTGGGGGTGTGGCTGAGGGGGATTGTCAGGTGGGGTGGGTGGGTGTGCAGACACAGAAATACACACACCTAATGACTATGCACCAGGGCTGTTTGATAATCTGCCCGTTAAACAGTAACAATGTCAGTATTCTCTGCATTAACGGGACAGGATAGAGAGGTCATTAGAGTTGAACCCCTCTGCCCTCCCCTGGCTGCCTTCATATCCTTGAGTGTGTGTGTGTCACACTCTTTCACCTCTTTGACATACCCACATGTATGCAAACACTCACGCACACAAACATACACACACATTGCTGGCAGTATCAATGAGCAGGGTCTAAACTGATTTCTATCACCTTAAATAATAGATGAGGAGAGGAGGTGATGGATAACAGATCTCTCCCTTATGACCCACACACAAACTGACGCCATGTGGAGTTGTGCTACGTAAGCTGGTTCTCTTTCTGTCTCTCTCTCTCACTCTCTTTCTGTCTCACTCTCACTCTCTTTCTGTCTCACTCTCTGTTTTGTTAATCCAGATCACCTGATGGTTCTGAGATCAGTTTCCTCCTAAACACAGAGCAGATGCATGGTGGCCTAAGACATAAACACGCACAAAGTAACACCCAGTCAGAAGGACCGCTGGTGTTATCAATAAACCCCAACATTCCTCACTTTAGAGTTTGTACTGTTTTAGCAGAAGGCAGGTGTGTGTGTGCCTATGAGTGTATGTGATAAGCTGGTATTTGGAGGGAGCACAGAGGGGTATTCTAGAGTGACAGAGTGAACCAATCCTTTGTGGCTGGGGCTCAAGGGTGCACCTCATCTCACCATAAATAGGGCAGTGACAGAGAGAGAAGTGGACATCCATATGGACACACTCACACCCACGCACACAGATACACACACAGATACAATCCAACGCTCAGACTGGTCCATGCAGGGCCACAAAAAGAGACAGACCCTTCCTGGCATAACTATGGCACAGTGCGACTCTGGGTGGTGTGGCACACCGCATGAACACATACACATGCAAACTATACAGATATGCATGGACACACACACTGATGCAGTATCATAGCACTGGGTGCAGAAAAGCCTTTGTCTTCCTGGACGTGATACAAGGAGACATTTGCTTTGGACTTGTTCTACAGCTTGCTGTATTAAATATGACTCCAGGGCGTGTGTGTGTGTGTGTGTGTGTGTGTGTGTGTGTGTGTGTGTGTGTGTGTGTGTGTGTGTGTGTGTGTGTGTGTGTGTGTGTGTGTGTGTGTGTGTGTGTGTGTGTGTGCGCGCGTGCGACCCAGTTATTTCAGCTACACAGTTGCAGCATTAGAGGAAGCGACCAAGAGAATAGGGAGAAAGAGAGAGAGAGAGTCCTTTGATAATGATGGTACTTGTTGTCAGATATTCCAGTAGTGATGTAGGAAACATCAGTCACCTTATATGATTACATTCTACTGCTTTTTACTACTTATACTACATACTCACCAGACATGACATATTATACTACAGTTCAGTTTCTTGTAATGTATATGATCAATTATTGAAATGTCTGATGAATCGTTAAGATAACAGTTTGTCTACAATGTGCAAGTGTGTGTTTGTGTGTGTTATGATATATTTGTTCTCATAGTCAAATGGTTCTGTATTCATTGTGACTCAGGTCTCTCTGACAGCTCAGGTGGACGGTTCATGTTCTTGCCTTGCCTAATATCTGTAAGGCAAACCATGGTGTTTGTGTCTCAAACCTAGAGTTGTATGTTCACCAGCTCAGATGAAATGTTATATGTCACATGCACCGAATACAACCTTACCGTGAAATGTTTACTAACAAGCCCTTAACCAACAATACAGTTTTAAGAAAAATAAAAGTTAAGAAAAATATGTACTAAATTCAGGTAATATGTACATGTAGGTAGGGGTAAAGTGACTATGCATAGATAATAGATAATAAACAGTGTGTAGCAGCAGCATAAAAATAAGCGGGAGGGGGGGGTGGAGTCACGGCCTGGAACATAGGAAACCTCCTTCCATCAGCAAGGGCATTGAAGATGAAACGTGGCTTCATAAGAAGCATTTCAAGGTCCTGGAGGGGCCTAGCCAGTCTCCAGATCTCAACCCCATAGAAAATCTTTGGAGGGAGTTGAAAGTCCGTGTTGCCCAGCAACAGCCCCAAAACATCACTGCTCTAGAGGAGATCTGCATGGAGGAATGGTCCGAAATACCAGCAACAGTGTGTGAAAATCTTGCAAAGACTTACAGAAAATGTTTGACTTCTGTCATTGCCAACAAAGGGTATATAACAAAGTATTGAGATAAACTTTTGTTATTGACCAAATACTTATTTTCCACCATAATTTGCAAATAAATTCATTAAAAATCCTACAATGTGATTTTCTGGATTTTTTTTTTCTCATTTTGTCTGTCATAGTTGAAGTGTACCTATGATGAAAATTACAGGCCTCCCTCGTCTTTTTAAGTGGGATAACTTGCACAATTGGTGGCTGACTAAATACTTTTTTGCCCCACTGTATTGAAGCAACATCTCAAGAAATTAAAGCTTGGTCGCAAATGTGTTTTCCATATGGACAATGACCCCAAGCATACTTCCAAAGTTGTAGCAAAATTGCTTAAGGACAACGAAGTCAAGGTTTTGGAGTGGCCATCACAAAGCTCTGACCTCAATCCTATAGAACATTTGTGGGCAGAACTGAAAATGCACGTGCAAGCAAGGAGGCCTACAAATCTGATTCAGTTACACCAGCTCTGTCAGCGGGAATGGGCCAAATTTCACCCTATTTATTGTGGGAAGCATGTGGAAGGCTACCTGAAATGTTTGACCCAAGTGAATCAATTTAAAGGAAATGCTACCAAATACTAATTGAGTGTGTGTAATCTTCTGACCCACTGGGAATGTGATGAACTAAATAAAAGTTTAAATAAATCATTTTCTCAACTATTATTCAACTATTATTCAACTGTTTCTTCACATTCTTAAAATAAAGTATTGATCCTACCTGACCTAAGACAAGGAATTTTTACTTGGATTATATGTCAGGAATTGTGAATATACATATATATATAGTTTATTTATTCAGATGAGACAAAAATAAACAAATAAGATAGATACACACTCAGACATAAACAGCCTAACATCAACATCTCTATTCCCTCCCACCCCGTCCCTCCAGAGGCAGGCAGGTCTATAGCAACAGTCTATTAAGCGGACAATAGGCCTTGGTCTACTGAATGATGTAGCTGCACACATAGCAACACAAACACAAATAACATAAAACAACCAAGTAGTATTATAGGTTGTTATTATTTTATTATTTTGTTATTATTTTCCATTTTTAGATGGTCATAGGTTTCATACAGAGACTAAAGGTCTTAAAGTAGTGTCATTTTGGAGAGATCTGGGAATAGTGTCGTTTTGGAGAGATCTGGGAATAGTCTCGTTTTGGAGAGATCTGGGAATAGTCTCGTTTTGGAGAGATCTGGGAATATTCTCGTTTTGGAGAGATCAGGGAATAGTGTAGTTTTGGAGAGATCTGGGAATAGTGTAGTTTTGGAGAGATCTGGGAATAGTGTCGTTTTGGAGAGATCTGGGAATAGTGTCGTTTTGGAGAGATCTGGGAATAGTCTCATTTTGGAGAGATCTGGGAATAGTGTCGTTTTGGAGAGATCTGGGAATAGTCTCATTTTGGAGAGATCTGGGAATAGTGTCGTTTTGGAGAATAGTGTCGTTTGGAGAGATCTGGGAATAGTGTCGTTTTGGAGAGATCTGGGAATAGTCTCATTTTGGAGAGATCTGGGAATAGTGTCGTTTTGGAGAGATCTGGGAATAGTCTCATTTTGGAGAGATCTGGGAATAGTCTCATTTTGGAGAGATCTGGGAATAGTGTCGTTTGGGAAAGATCTGGGAATAGCGTAGTTTGGGAAAGATCTGGGAATAGTGTAGTTTGGGAAAGATCTGGTAATAGCGTAGTTTGGGAAAGATCTGAGAATAGAGTAGTTTTGGAAAGCTTTGGGAATAGAGCTATGTAGTAAAATGAGAACAAAGCAGACTTGGCTATAGAAATACTGTATCTCTGTGTGTTTCTGATTTTCAGAACTTAACTGGAAACACATTTCACTCCCACACTCACTCACAGGATGGTGAGTGGAGCTTACACACACATGCAGACACACACTTGCACAAACAAAACAGATCGCTCCCAGTCAGTCATTTTTCTATACATTCCTGGCTGCTCTGTGACCCTCCCTGAGACGTCTCTGGAACCATATACTGTATGGAGTCTCTGTACATCAGACACATCCTGTATGTTTTCTGATGTGTGTGTGTGTGTGTGTGTGTGTGTGTGTGTGTGTGTGTGTGTGTGTGTGTGTGTGTGTGTGTGTGTGTGTGTGTGTGTGTGTGTGTGTGTGTGTGTGTGTGTGTAGCCCACAGACTGAGTTTAAAGAGTGTCCATCTTGCTTTCATTAACTGTTCAGCACGGTTTATACCACATTCCACAAATATAGATGACCTCTAACCTAGACCCCTAATCACTACCACCAATCCACCACCACTACCCACCTCTCTCCAAACTCCCCATACTGGCTTTTACTGTCATTATTACCCAGTTCCGTTACAATAGGTCCAGTGCATAATGGGTTCCTCCAGGTCCTCCTCTCTTCCCTACCCATTACCCACTCCTTTTTTATTATTTCCCTATGTCCCTTACTCCTTTCTCCACTCATATCACCCTCTCTCTTTTTCTCTCCTTCCCTCTTCTCCTCCCTCACTCCATAACTCTCTTGTCTTAGCTAAACAACGGGACCCTTGTGATAGTAACACTGCCAATAAAGAGAGGTATGTATTTAGAGAGAGAGAGAGAGAGAGAGAGAGAGAGGGAGGGAGACAGAGAGAGAGAGAGAGAGAGAGAGAGAGAGAGAGAGAGAGAGAGACAGAGAGAGAGACACAGAGAGAGAGAGAGAGACAGAGAGAGAGAGAGAGACAGAGAGAGACAGAGAGAGAGAGAGAGAGAGAGAGAGAGAGAGAGAGAGAGAGAGAGAGAGAGAGAGAGAGAGAGAGAGAGAGAGAGAGAGAGAGAGAGAGAGAGAGAGAGAGAGACAGAGAGACAGAGAGAGAGAGAGAGAGAGAGACAGAGAGACAGAGAGAAAGAGACAGGGAGAAAGAGACAGGGAGAGAGGGACAGAGAGAGAGAGACAGAGAGACAGAGAGACAGAGAGAGAGAGAGAGAAAGAGACAGGGAGAGAGAGACAGGGAGAGAGAGAGAGAGAGACAGAGAGAGAGAGAGAGAGAGAGAGAGAGAGAGAGAGAGAGAGAGAGAGACAGAGCAAGAGAGACAGAGAGAGTAAGTATCTGGCCAAAGTTATAGTCATCTGGTGATATTTAAGTTGGACAGGCTAGTTTCCGGTGTCTGGAACAGGCCAAAAATACCCAGAAACACAGAGACCTAACAGAAAAAGGATACACATCTTTCCTTTCTTCTGTCCTCTACAGTAGATACCATAGACACCATATTCTGCAAACTAACATCTGGGCTTTTAATGCATCATGTTGACGCCAAAGGTTTTAAGACAACATTTTTCTACTGATGATGCTCTTTATAATGTTACTGTCATGGTGCCAACAGATGTACATCACTCTGTGGTACAGCAAGTGTTGTTATATTTGACACAAACATCATTCAAACTAGTGAGTAGCTTAACCAGTATGATACCAGGACATATAGCATGTTATTACAGACCTATAGTCACTAACGTTCAACCATCCTATATGATATCCCTCGTGTCTCTATGGGGACAGCTGTATGATATAGTCATGGTCTAGTGTGTCATCTGGATAAGCAAGAAGACAGTTGCACATAGCCTACTATGGCTTCAACTGTCATGCCACCAGCATAAGACAAGGCCACCCACCAACAGATAGACACACACACAGAATGGGCCAAAATAGTCAATAATATTATGGGCATTTCATTTTTTTAAAGAGACCTACACTTGTGTTAGAGAATGAATAACTGATTAATTCTGTAGTTCTAATGGTTTCTCCAACTGTACAGTGAACACAAATGTAGGTCATTCAGAATGAGATGCAGTTTAACGGCCAGGCAGCATCTATAGCCAACCCAAACCAAACCCATGAGCTAGCTAGGAGAACTGTTTTAGAAACCAGCAGGAAAAGAAGCGGAACTGAGTGAGAGAGAAAGAGAGACTTTATTTATTTTCCCTTTTGTACTTTAACTATTTGCACATCGTTACAGCACTGTTTATAACGATAATATGACACTTGAAATGTCTCTATTCCTTTGGAACTTTTGTGAGTGTAATGTTTACTATTATTTTTGTTTTGTTAATTTCACTTTTGTTTATTATCTATTTCATTTGCTTTGGCAATGTACACATACACTATATATACAAAAGTATGTGGACAACACTACAAATGAGTGTATTCGGCTATTTCAGTCACACCCGTTGCTGACAGGTGTATACAATAGAGCACAGTCATGCAATCTCCATAGACAAACATTGGCAGTAGAATGGGCTTACTGAAGAGCTCAGTGACTTTCAACGTGGCACCGTCATAGGATGCCACCTTTCTAACAAGTCAGTTCGTCATATTTCTGCCCTGCTAGAGCTGCCTCGGTCAACTGTAAGTGCTGTTATTGTGAAGTAGAAATGTCTAGGAGCAACAACAGCTCAGCCACGAAGTGGTAGGCCACACAAGCTCACAGAACAGGACCGCCGAGTCTAGAAGCGCGTAAAAATCATCTGTCCTTGGTTGCAACACTCACTACAACACTCACGTTCTCTGGAGTGATGAATCACGCTTCACCATCTGGCAGTCCAGCGAACAAATCTGGGTTTGGCGGATGCCACGAGAACTCTACCTGCCTCAATGCATTGTGCCAACTGTAAAGTTTGTTGGAGGAGGAATTGTTGTCTGGGGCTGTTTTTTATAGTTCGGGCTAGGCCCATTATTTCCAGTGAAAAGAAATCTTAACGCTACAGAATACAATGACATTCTAGACGATTCTGTGCTTCCCACTTTGTGGCAACAGTTTGGGGAAGGCTCTTTCCTGTTTCAGCAACAAAGCGAGGTCCATACAGAAATGGTTGGTCGAGATCGGTGTGGAAGAACTTGACTGAACAGAGTCCTGACCTCAACCCCATTGAGCACCTTTGGGATGAATTAGAAAGCCGACTGCGAGCTGTGCCTAAACGCCCAACCTCACTAATGCTCTTGTGGCTGAATGGAAGCAAGTCCCTGCAGCAATGTTCCAACATCTGGTGGGAACCTTCCCAGAAGAGTGGAGGTTGTTATAGCAGCAAAGGGAGGACCAACTCCATATGAATTCCCATGATTTTGGAATGAGATGTTCGAGGAGCAGGTGTCTGCATACTTTTGGCAATGTAAACATATGTTTCCCATGCCAATAAAGCCCTTAAATTGAAATCGAATTGAATTGTTGGAGAGAGAGAGAGAGAGACCCTTCCCAGACGATTTTGTGCTCCTGATGTGCATATCCAGATGTCTGTTTGTAGGTCGTTCCTCGGCTGTTCTCAGCACACAGACACAGACATACACGTACACACGTACACGTACACACACACACACTCACACACACACACACACACACACACACACACACACACACACACACACACACACACACACACACACACAGCCATCTGCAGTTTCTCATGACTGCGAGCTGCAGAAAGAAATGTCCCCCTTTACTTTCTCCCCGCCCCCACAGCCTGCCTCCATTATTCCCGTATTTTCAGAACAGAGGCTAGAGGAAAGAGGGCGAGGAGAAGAAAACCAAATTGTGTGGCTTAATTGACTAAAACAGACCGTTTGAGATTATTATTTAATTCCATCGGTCCTCTCTGTCTTCTTTTGGGACAGCCACCCTCTGCATTGTCATAGCGTTTCTGCTAGGCGCCGGAGTCGCCAGGGAGAGAGGAGGGGTCGGATGGTCTGATTAGCCGGGGAGAAGCCCTCTGTTTCGGTGGGAGGATGAGCCATTGAACGGTGCAGCTCTACTGGTTGGAAGCGGGCCAGGGTCGCTGCGTTGTGTGTGGGAGAGAGCTTGTTCAGAAGGAGATGGGATGTCTTGGCTCCGTTGTCAGACCGGTTTAACGGAAAACGGGAATCAGGTTGCAACTCTTCTCCTGTGTGAGTTGCACCGGTCACTATTGCATGGATGCTGATGCCGTTCTAGGCCGGGGAAACAAGGATTTTACCAACTGGATTTAATGCATTTTTTATTGGGATTATTTCGGGCTCGACAAATCTAAAACATCCGTGTGGGATTTTATGTCTGAGCGACCCCGACATTTTTCAAAGGTAAACGTCGATCTTTGCCTTTCTGCTGTATCGCCCCATATCAAAACGTCGGCCGCTTTCATTCTTTATTCGACCATGTGTGCGGGTGTAAATTAACATGGTCCAAATAGTCTATTCCCGAAAAATGCGGGTTTGTGTTTTGACATATCGCTGGGTAGGCTAGAACCGAATATCTAAAATGAAATAGCTAGCCAACTAACGTTAGCTCAGCAAACCAGCTATAATTTCTGCCCTGTCCACCGATGTGACCAGAGACATCCATCCTCTAGCCTACCAAGGGATGCATTCAAAACTTGTCTCGTTATGGGTAAAGAAAATTCGGCGACTGAATCATTCTGACTAATGTTATGCCGAGCTACAGCCTGTTTACCGATTCAACCTCACAATGCTGCTCCAGTCACTAGACTGGCATCGTGGCTATTTTCCCCATGTGATTGGTTGTGTTATTACAGTGTTAAGTACGGTGCGCGTGTAAAGAGAGCCTGCATACCAAGTTGCAGATATTGTTTCCAGTTTAGGGCCACAATGATACAAGAAGAACGTTCTGTGCTTCAACTCGTGCTTTCGCCTAATAATGTTACAAGGTAACATGTCAAACCTGTCAGCTACAGTCACAGATAGTTATTGTCATAACTAGACAGTCCATGTAGACTCCACGTTCAATTGCTGTAGTAATTGTGTTATGGAAATATCCGGTTCTTAACAACAATGGTCTTGTGTTCCTAGTAGATTTGGTCTGACTGCTGTCTCATGATGTTTCTGTACTGTGAATGGAAGGTTATCTGATGAGTTTGATAGTGTAGTTTATAATTACCTAACGTTATATATGTTTTTGGTAACATTCACAACCATTTACTGTAGCAAGTGTCAACACTTTGTTGCATGTTGTAGCCTTTGATTCTCAGTGAATATTATTTTTATATCACTGAATATTGTATAGCTTTAATGACCATTTCCTCCTTGGAATGGGTTTCCTAAACAGATAGCCCTAAGCCAGTGGTTTGTAACTTTGTCTGTTATTGTGGTGTATATTCTCCCCTAGTGCCTCAAGCAAAGTTTCCTCATTCACTGGTGTAGTTCATTATAACAGAGAGAGAAAATGGATGCTGCCTGTATGTGGATAAAACAGCCAGCTGTCTCTGTGTGTGAGAGTGTTTGCTTGCTGCAGCAGTATCTTTGTCTGCACTGCAGGTCTCAGGGGTCAGCAGATTTTTGGCCAGTGATCTCTATCCTAATCTATCTCTGTCCAGACAGGGAGATCTTGGACAGGCAGCATGAACTGACTGGTATTCAGAAATCTTGGGAAAGCAGAAGAGTCATTTGGGAGAGAATATACACACAGACCAGACTATGGCTGACTGACGTCTCATATAGACCTACATTCTGAGTATGTGGGAGAACTAAACTCCAGGAACTGGGGAGTGACCTATAGTTCTGCATAGCGCACGTCACAGCAGGTAAAACGAGTGCAACACATCAAATCAAATTGTATTAATCACATGCGCCGAATACAATCGGTGTAGACCTTAGAGTGAAATGCTTACTTACGAGCTCCTAACCAACAGTGCAGTTCAAAAAATAATGATAAGAATAAGAGAAAAGTAACAAATAATTAAAGAGCTGCAGTAAAAAAAAATATATATATATATATACAAAGCGGACTGTGGATTGAGACACCCTGTAGGCTAGTAGAGGTACCTGCACTAATCTATGGGAAAACCTTCTTTCAGATGACAAAGGTTCTCCTATTATTAGGAGGATGGAGAAGACAGCTCCTGGGAGAGGTGGAGGGTGTGTGTGAGTGCAGCCACTCTAAGCAGAATGGGAGGGACACAAAACCCATCAAAGGAAGCTGGAGCCTGCAGCCTAAAGACACACACGCGCACACACACACACACACACACACACACACACACACACACACACACACACACATACACACACACACACACACACACACACATACACTGGCAGCAGCCTAAGGGCAGAACTCACACAGGGATGTGTGTTGACATAGTGCTGAACTATCCCTCTCTCTCTCTCTCTGTCTCGCTCTGTCCTCAGTCCGCTGCCAATTCTCACCTCCAATCTCTCACCCTACTGCTATATTGGAGCACATGGTGAGGTGTACTTACTGCCCACACAAAGTCACACGAACATCTGGTATAGTGATCCTATGTTATAAGAGGTGTGCCAGCAGAGTTATGCCAGTTGCCAGGGGGATGACTCAGGGTGTTTATCAATAGGTGATGGCTGACTGTCCACCTGCCCTCGGTCCACTGTCTTGCTGTCCCTGGAAAACATTAGGGGTGGAAAAGGGCTCCCCTGGCTAAAAGGAATTCACAAGCCTGCTAGCCATTCAAAAACCAATGATTTCACATGGTTTCACAAGTTCGCTCCCATTGTGTGTGTGTGTAACATGTTACTGTGTCTGAAGGGGCTACTGGATGTGTGTGTGTGTGTGTGATTTGGAGATGGACAACTATAGAGAACACATCAGAGTGTGTGTGTCTGACGTGACATGTTTTGGAGATAGGAAGGACATTAAAAACACATTAGGACACATAACCCATTTCACCCCTTTGGGGGTTCTTGTGCTATGGCTTTTCTCTCTCCCAGTCTTTACCCTCCTTCTTCCCCCTGTCCCTCTTTCCCCCTCCTCTCCCTCCCTCCTCTTCCCCCAGATGTGAGGATGTGGGCAGGGCCTGAAGAGTTTGTGTTCCCCAGGGTCTCCTCTTCCTGTTACACTGCAGAGACAGTCCACATGTGCTCAACACACACACGTGCATACACACACTAACACGCACTCCCACACTCACATATGCACACACTGACACACACATAATGTATGCATGTACACACACACAACCATACTCCCACATACAGTACAACACAATAACAGACACTTGCAGATTAGCAACATTGTGTTGGAAAGGATAGTGTGTGTATGTGTCAGTCTGATGTACTGTCGTTCCACCTGCTCCAATGTTTACACCCAAACTTGGCAGCGTAGTAATGCCAGTTTTGGCTAACACACACACACAGACATACACAGACACATTATGAACACAAGATAATACAGTGAAATAGGAGGGAAAGAGAAAGAATGGCCTGTCTGTCTAATGCTCTGATTGTCTAGCTGTTGGTGGACTTCCCCCTTTAGGAGAGGAATGTCAGAAATATCCAGCAGGAAGACACACACACACACAGGAAATATAATCTATTGGTCTATTGTGGTTTCAGCTCAGCTAACCTTGTTAAGTCTAAGATGAATTTAAACATTCTACAGCACTGCGTGTGTCTGTGTGCTCTATGCTGAGAGGAGGAGCAAAGACCACATGCCCTTGTTCACATGTTCACTTGTGATTTGTAGTTTTTTGGTTATTAGTGCATGATTAGTGTTGAATCCATATTGCAATGCTAGTTTTCAGATGTTTTACTGAGAAAAAATAGTATCACTGAGCTTTAATAAGCTTTACGTATCGGCCTCAGGGCCTTCGTCAGAGCTTTTGTGAGTTTTTTTAATTAGCACACTTCTGTAGACCTAGCCCCACCCACATCTAGTCCACGCATCGAATGGGGTTGGAGGCGAAGGAAAACCAGATAAGTGCTACCAAATATAACAGTATGCATTTCATAAATATTCAAATAAAGTGTGTATATAAAACGTATTAAACACGTCTGTAAAACCACAATGAGGACCTTGACCTAACAAGCAAGTTTTCATAAATCATTGGGTACAGCATAAGAAAAATGCCAAGAGTAATCTGAAATAGGGGCATAATTCCTGTTCATGTTGGCTGTGTACTTCTCCCTTCACAGAACAGCGCAAACTGGCACTAACCAGAATAGAAAGAGGAGAGGAAGGCCAGCATCCCGTAGTCGCCTCTTCACTGTTGACGTTGAGACTGGGATTTTGCTGGTACTACTTAATGAAGCTGCTAGTTGAGGACTTGTGTGGCGTCTGTTTCTCAAACTAGACACTCTAATGTCATCTTGCTCAGTTGTGCACCGGGGCTTCCCACTCCTCTTTTTATTCTGGTTAGAGACAGTTTGCGTGGTTCTGTGTAGGGAGTAGCACACAACATTGCATGAGATCTCCAGTTTCTTGCCAATTTCTCGCATGGAATAGCCATCATTTCTCAGAACAAGAATAGACTGACGAGATTCAGAAGAAAGGTCTTTGTTTCTGGCCATTTTGACCCTGTAATCGAACCCACAAATGCTGATGCTCCAGTTGTGAAGAAGGCCAGTTGTATTGCTTCTTTAATCGGTACAACAGTTTTCAGCTGTGCTAACATAATTGCAAAAGGTTTTTCTAATGATCAATTAGCCTTTGAAAATGCTAAACTTGGATTAGCTAACACAACGTGCCATTGGAACACAGGAGGGATGGTTGCTGATGATGGGCCTCCTGACGCCTATGTAGATATTCCATTAAAAATCATCTGTTTCCAGTTACAATAGTCATTTTCAACATTAACAATGTCTACACTGTATTTCTGAACAATTTGATATGATTTTAGTGGACAAAAACCCAAAACTTTTGAACTGCCGTGTAAGTCCAAAGTCTGAGTACGGTGAACAGGAGGTCACTTATAAACATCATGGAGAAGTGACCGGATGAAGAGGAACTGCTACCAGACCGTTCGACCGCAAAGACAACATTTAGGCAGTATGGGAAACAGATGGACAGTTCTGAGAGGTTACATCCCGAATCTCGTTTTGACATATAAATGCCTGTTTGGTCCAGTGGGTTGAATAAACTTGGTTTAAGGTTTTTCTAGTCGTCCATTTTAATCCATGTTCAGAGCCTAACACATCTCTCTCCTCTCACTCAGATGACAGAGGGGCGGCGATGTCAGGTCCATCTCCTGGACGACAGGAAGCTGGAGCTCCTCGTACAGGTAAACACACCACGCATGCACACACACACTTAAGGAGGAGGGATAAGGAGACTGCGCCGCAGTGTGTGTGTAAGCTCTTCTATCCGGGCTCAGTTACTGCTAACTGGATGACACTGCACCGTTTTTGCTCACCTGATCCTTCCACACAGACACACACACCCTCTCTCACAGACACACACACACCCTCTCTCACAGACACACACACCCTCTCTCACAGACACACACACCCTCTCTCATCAAGAAATCCAGTTGGTCAGTCATATTGATGCCCTAAACTGTGACTCTCAACCCACTATGTCTCCTAACCTCTACCTCTTGTCCCTACTCTCTCTGTAATAAGGACTGGTTCAGACTCGGGCTGTGGCGGTCATGACATTTAGTCAGCCGGTGATTGTCATGCAAGTAACTGCCGGTCTCACGCTAATTGACAGTTCATTAACATAAACACTTTTAGCATCTTCTGGCTAGCCCATTTTGGAGCCTATTTCAGAAGAACAGAATAGCATATTCTGAGTTATCCTTACAGTGCATTGGGAAAGTATTCAGACGTGTTGTTAATGTTACAGCCTTATTCTAAAATGGATTACATTAATTCATCAATCTACCCCTCATCAATCTACACACAATTCCCCATAATGACAAAGCGAAAACAGGTTTTTAGATATTTTGGCAAATGTATAAATAAATTAAAACAGAAATACCTTATTTACTTGAAATTGAACTCAGGTGTATCCTGTTTCCATTGATCATCTTTAAGCTGTTTCTACAACTTGATTGGAGTCCACCTGTGGTAAATTCAATTGATTGGACATGATTTGGAAAGGCACACACCTGTCTATATAAGGTCCCACAGTCGGCAGTTCATGTCAGAGCAAAAAAACAAGCTATGAGGTCAAAATAATTGTCTGTAGAGCTCTGAGACAGGACTGTGTCAAGGCACAGATCTGGGGAAGGGTACCAACACATTTCTGCAGCATTAAAGGTCCCCAAGAACACAGTGGCCTCCATCATTCTTAAATGGGAGACGTTTGGAACCACCAAGACTCTTCCTAGAGCTGGCTGCACGGCCAAACTTAAAAATGGGGGTAGAAGGGCCTTGGTCAGGGTTGTCCAAGAACCCAATGGTCACTCTGACAGACCACAATAGTTCCTCTGTGGAGAAGGGAGAACCTTCCAGAAGGACAACCATCTCTGCAGCACTCCCCAATCAGGACTGTATGGTAGAGTGGCCAGACGGCAGCCATTCCTCAGTAAAAGGCACATAACAGCTCTCTTGGAGTTTGTCAAAAGGCACCTAAAAGTCAAGATTCTCTGGTCTGATGAAACCAAGAATGAAATCTTTGGCTTGAATGGCAAGCGTCACGTCTAGTGATGCACCGATATGACATTTTTGGCTGATACCGAAATCCAATATTTTCCTTGCCCAAAAAAACAATACCGATAACCGATATTTAAAATATTTGTGGCCTTTTAAGCATTCTTGTACAGTTAAATAGTTAACATACACACATGGACGCAACTGTCTAAGGCACTGCATCTCAGTGCAAGAGGCATCACTACAGTCCCTGGTTCGAATCCAAGCTGTATCACATCCGGACGTGATTGGGAGTCCCGTAGGGCGGCGCACAATTGGCCCAGCATCGTCCGGGCTTGGTCGGAGTAGGCCGTCATTGTAAATAAGAATTTGTTCTTAATTAACTGACTTGTCGAGTTAAATTAAGGTTACACACACACACATACACACACACACACACATACACACACACACACACACACACACACACACACACACACACACACACACACACACACACACACACACACACACACATACACACACACCACACTGACCAAAAGTTATTTTGTTGGTATTTACGTATGTCCCCATTACCAGAAAAACATAATCAAAACCTATTTTTTTTCAGTTACTTGCTGTGCTGTTTCGTTGTTCATATGTTCAGTCGTTTCATTCTCAACCAGAGTCTTTTCGTGTCAAAAAAGATACATGTCAAATAACACTATTTGACGTGTTAAATAACACTATTTGACGTGTCAAATAAGCTTGTTGACCAATCAGGACGTGAACATGACTCCACGTCACATAATCATTTTACGTGTGTTCATATATTTTTTACGTAGTTATTACACATTGATTACACTATCACTCCCATTTTATGTCACAAAGATTAATCGATACATATGCTATGAATCTGGTAAAGTTGTCTCGCACACCTACAGTGCTGGTCATAAAAAGCTAGCTAGCTCATGGATGTAAAAAATGTTCTTCCCCAAAAACATAGCAAAATGACATTGTCTGTTTCAGAAGCTGTAGTTAGCTAGCTAACTATATAGCTAGGTGTCATCATCTAAAATAACCCTAATTTATAAGACAGTTCTTATTTGATTAATGGTGGGCGGACCCATCCTTGTGAAGCTAGCCACCATAAGGACTAGCCACAAAAGTGGACTTTGCGGTTTGCATTCAAAATAAAAGTATGTCATTGACAGTGTTGGAAATGAATACAAGTAGTATAAATATGCCATAATTGAATAGATCATGCTAGACAAGGTTGGAATGTTGTTATATAAATTCAACAAAAGACAATAATTTGTTAATTTGACAAAATCTGTTGAAATCACACTGGATGTATAATACTTTTTGAATTGCATTGGGGGCATACTTATTGCACAGCCTTACCTATGGATTGTGGATCAATGACATGGGGTATCAGTCTACTCAGTGACACCCAGAGAACGTAGCTCTTATTGCGGGACTCAGAAACAACTGTGTATTGAGCCACATTTATTGTCAACCTATGTGTATTGAACACTATTCCCGAGGAAAAGCAATACTGCGGGGATGTTTTGGAGTCTGATAACTCTGAGGACGTTGGGAAAAAATATATTGGGTATTGAGTAGACTGATTGACCCCCAATCCTTAGGTAAAGCTGTACAGTGCAATTTGAATGTCAATACACACTGTTATTGTATTACTAGTATTGGCTGACTGGCGAGGTGCTTTCACAGTCACAGTCCTGCGATAAGAGCTACAATGCTAATATTTGCGTAAACTCTTCACAGTTGTGTTCTGTGAGTGTCACCGAGTAGACTGATACCCCATTTAATTGCCTCACATTCCAACCTTGTTTAACGTTATCTAGTCTAAACATGGCATGATTCCACCAATTGTAACCTTCTGCATCACTTTCAAATAGGTACTTTTATTTTGAAGGCAAACTGAAAATGTAACTATTGTGCCTAATCCTTTGTTGGCTAGCTTCACAACACATAACCCGCTCAGGTCGAGCCACACTAGCCAGATGAAGCTAGCTGTTTGCTTATAACGTTAGCTTCGGGCAACAGGGTTAAGTAGCTGGCTCGCTATTTATTTTCATGAACTGAAGTTCAATTTTAATAGGCGAACAACAAGTGGCTACATCATAAGGATTCCTAAATTGTTAAGAATAATGAAAATGACTGCAGTTTCTACTGGTCATTGTTTTCAGGCAGGTTGTATTGGTGCTAGCTCGGTACCAAGCTAAAGCTAGCTAGCTACCCCAGAAGTTGTGGTCAAACAAATAATGATTTATTACCAACGCGGTATTGTAAACTCATTGTTTGTGGCCGTTGTTTGCTTGTTTGCAGACTTTTTTGTGCAGCTTTGACAGTGCCACTGATAGTAGTGGTGGTGCTTGACTTGCACGTGCAAATTCAGAAGACACAACATTCTATAATAGAACTGTGTTACTTGACGTGTCAACGTAAAAGCTTATTTAACGCGTAAAATATTGCTATTTGACGTGTATCTTTTTTGAAACGCAAAGACCCAAACGGCGTTCCATAGTATGTCGTGAAGCTAATAGCAGTGACGCTATTACTGTGTAATACCGGTAGGGCAACATCTGAAAAATAGCACACTTGGTAGTGTGTACTGGGGCTCGACCAGTCGGCAAAAGCCAACATCACCCACGTCAGAGAACAGTTGATTGTCAAGAGCAATGAATTTTATTATCTTGGTGTTAATGGATTTCGCCTTTGAGTTGTCTCGCTGAAATGTTCTTACTCTTTCAAATGACTGTTCGACTTGTTGACTGCTCGATCCACACAGCAGACATTATGGGCTCGGTTAGGAATGCTGTGTTGCACGTGTAGCGCAAAATTGTGGGTGGCGTCATTACGTTGTGTACCTACGTTATATAGGTATGCACGTCAGCTTTGACATCGGTTTTGAACATTGCGTTAAACTAGACATCGGGCCAATATCGATGTTGGCATTTTTAGCTAATATCGGCCGATTACAATATGTTTACCGATATATCGGATATCCCTAGTTTCTACATAGCAGTGTCATCACAACAATGGAGCACCCTTCTCCCTCCCTTTTCCTCCTAACCATCTTCGGTAACATTGACAATCCTGTGTGTCTGTTCATCAATAAATCCTACTGCTGCTGCAAAGCATGTATAACTAAAGAGAAAGGAGTAGAAGGTAGCTCTGGATGGACAGAAGGAGACAGGATGTAAAGTAGAGGATAGGGAGAGTAGGTCGAGGTGAGTCGAAAGTAGAGGAGAGGAGACGATAGCTCCTGTCTCTTAGTCCGTTTCTAGTAAACCTTCATTGTATGAGGGAGGATTTCTCTCTCCCTCATTTCTTTGCTTCACTCAGCCTATCTTCACCTCTCACTCGTGCTATCCTATTCTCTCTCTCTCTCTCTCTCTCTCTCTTTCTCTCATTCTCTGTCTCCCTCTTTCATTTTCTAAGCCTCATATTTCTCCACATACAGTATACTTGATCATCCTCTCAGCCAGGAGAAAGAGAGGAAGCAGGAAGAGATTAAATAGGAAGGGAGGAGAGGAGAGGAAAGAAAAGAGGATAGACAGAGAGAGAAGGAACAGATACCATTTTCACTCTGCATATAATTATTTCAGCCATCTAGGTCTTCCTCACTCTTTAACCCCTCTCCCCTTCTCTCTCTCTTCCTCGGAGGGCGGATGTTCAGTAGGCCGTTGAGGGGTTAACGGGACCATAGAGAATGTCAATGTTATTCTTGTTTTTCCTGTGTGCTGGATAGAGGAAAGGCTCTCCCCCTTTTAGGAAAGGGAAATAGGGA